>NC_142769.1:32176768-32477268 GCF_988280905.1 Pimephales promelas | reverse complement strand
ACTTTTGAGGCAATCCAGCAATTGCTTTGTAATTTTAATTGGGTGCTTAGAGATCCCCAAGGATGTTAGTTCGAGAAATTGACTGATCAACATCAAAACACTTGATGCGCGTTTCATGGTATGGATGCTCTCGCGTGACCTCGTTGTTAACACAAGAACTTGATGATGAACCTGCTCGCGCGCAGTGGAGACAAAGCGGCATTCATAACCAATTCCTGCCTCACTCAGAGCCTGAACAGTAACAAAGTGTTTGATGCCAATTCCGATTAAATAATGACAATGAGAAACTGATGTACCCTTTCTTCACACCATTACTGAGTTCATTCACGTCCGCGTCTGAATTTATGACCTTCCGACAATGTCCTGGCTTCGCGCATATAGAGTCAAGAAGATAAACTGAACAATGCAGAGCTATCGGATTCATTTATAAACAGAGAACATTAAACAAAAATTAGAAAAAATTTGTTCTTATAAAATATTTTATAAATTACATGACATTTACACAGTTTCTTGATATAAACTGCCTCAGGAGCACAGTATCACACCTCATTTATTTTTGTTCAGTAAATAAAAGTAAAAAGACTGACTGTAACGTTCACACCAGCTTCCAAAAAAAGTAAATCACATAACATTAAGTACATGACCACAGAGAAATAAATGTAACGCACAACAAAACCTCGAGAGGACTCATGGTAACAGATAAATAAAGCTGATGAATAATCAAACAATAAATAGGTAAATAGAATTACTAAACTACGATTGCCAATGCAAACATAAGAAATCACAGTTCATTCTCATACATACACAAAACATTGCATAAAGTTATTGACACCATCAAATCATATTGTGCAAAAATATGGCTGCCTCCAGTTTTCACAGTTCCAGAAAGACTCATTGCGGTATTATTTCAAGTGCCTGTTGCCATGGGCTTATAGTTCTTCATTGACTCCATTCCATAGTGCATAATGTAGATCATAAAAATGTCCCAGTGTTTATTGGTGTTTCCTCAGTCCTAATTCAGAGGAAGAAGGGAAATATGAGTGCGAGCCAATATTGTGAAAGCTTGGCTGTAGGTGAAAATGACAGGTAATATTGGATAACTGTGTGATTGAATCCTTGTGATGCAGAATTATGTTTATATGTCATTACCTCTAATCACACACATACAGATACTAGATGGAAAGGTACATCATTGTTTTTTAGTTGCGCAGTATTTAGCCAAAGCAATCAGTTAGCTGATGGCTACGCAGCCCAAATGTTTACTGATATCAGAGATGCTTTACTAGTGAGTATGTGTAATTACATTACTGTCTGTGGCCGTGGGGTGACATATTATGTAATCCTACTGTATATGATTGGATTTATTTTTTATCCTTAGAAGAAAAAAAAATCTGTTTCCAAACAATAGTTTGCAGATAGGTTTATGCATGCAGTCAATGCGTTAATCAGTTTCATTCTTGTCATCATGTGAGGGATAAAAACACCCGCATAATGGGTTAAAAAAAAGAATGTGTTAATGTGTGTGTTTTCACTCATGCTCACCTGCTTCACCTCTTCATCACGGGTCTGAATGCAGTGGTCTTCTGGATTGTTGGACACGTGTCATTGAGCTCACTTGATTCTATCTCTGTCTTTCCTGCACTGGGAAATCCTGTGGTAGACACACAATATCACATGGCTAACTGTTAATAAACAGACTTAGCTTGACTTAATAGGTCAAATTTTACACAATTTGTTGATGTTAAGCATTTAGAGTTACGAAGAGCTAATAACTATTCAAACTTTGTGATTTGTTATTTAGTTCATTTGATATTTCTGTAGTAAACACAGAGAAGCTGTACCTTCTATTGAGGAGTATTGGCAGGATTCTGTCAGTCCAGGATAGGATGAAGAGTGAAGTTGAAGGGTCTTGTAGCTCCCGCTATTGTATGCCTTGTGTATCCCCTGCAGTCCTTCTTGGTAAAGGCTTTCAGTATTGCTGAGGTTTGTAGGGTCCTGAAGGCCCTTCAGCTCCCCACACTGCACCCCTTCGACTGTGGGGAGCCTTAGTGTCTGCATCTGACAGTCCACGGGCCCAGTCCGTACATCCCCACTGTTCTGCGTGCCTAACACAACGCCTGCGACGGCTGTACGCGCCAGCGACCAGATCCGAGGCTTTTCCGATGGCTCAAAGTGAGAGAGCGTCACAGTGTTGATGGAGGTGGACTGAGGTGAGTGCTGTTGTTGCTGTCGTTTGGATCCCAAAGGATCCAGGTAATCAGGGTTCAGAGGCCCCAAACTCTTTAGACCACAGGGAAAAGATGGGAAGTTCGAGTGAAGAGGAAGGTCAGGGTTACAGTCTCTCTTTGGAGGGGAGGAAGTCGGGAGGTCATCCTGACCTGATTTCTCACAGTCACTGTCCAGCTTGTCACAGTCCTCGTCCTCCATGTCATCCAGGTCACTGAACTGCAGGTCCTGCTCATCCTTACTGTCTTTGGAATCTATGCAAGAGGATTTACAAACACAGTTCAGTATTTTTTATTTTTTTTTATTTACAGAATGTTTATTTAATTTATTAATTGACGAGAGTTATGAGGTACCTTTGGTAATGTTGTCTGGGTCACTCTTATTAAGCTCTTCCTTCCTGTCATCGCCTGCTTTGTTTTTAGGGGACCAGGTCATTTTGTTTTCTTTCTTTAGTCTTCTCCTAGCATTGGCAAACCAGGTAGACACTTGCGTGAGAGTCATTTTGGTGATAATGGCCAGCATGATCTTCTCACCCTTTGTAGGGTATGGGTTCTTCCGGTGTTCATAAAGCCATGTTTTAAGAGTGCTCGTTGTCTCACGCGTGGCATTTTTTCTCCGTGTTGACCCATT
The DNA here is from genome assembly GCF_988280905.1 of Pimephales promelas. Classification (NCBI taxonomy): domain Eukaryota; kingdom Metazoa; phylum Chordata; class Actinopteri; order Cypriniformes; family Leuciscidae; genus Pimephales; species Pimephales promelas. The sequence goes on along the minus strand of NC_142769.1, from coordinate 32,474,412 downwards.
AAAATCAACTGTCCCATACCTGGATCAAGTTCAAAAGCAGCATCTTTAGATTTTTTTTTACTTGTATTTTCAGCATGTTTAAATATATCATATTAGAGGTGGGACAGACGTAAATCGCACCTGTCGTACTGGTACTGGCCGAGTGAGTGGTCATATGGATAGTAGGCGGCAGGTTGGGTTATAGTGCCATGAAGACTGCCTGACCCCTCTTTGATTTCATATTGTGGGTTCTAGAGACAAAAACAAACAAACAAACTTTAATATGTGATATAGCTTTCATATATTGCTGGTACTGTACTTGGAGAAATACATTTATTATTTAGAATGGAAGCAGAAGCTTTTATCTTCTTATCATCCATAAAATATATACATGTAAAATATAACTTGCATGATAAGCTATAGGCTACACACTTTTATGTTTTGTATTTATTTTTTATTAGTTATAAACCAATTAGGCCCTTACATCAAGCAGGCGACATGCGGTGTCGCTTCATTCATCAGTTTATTTCTTCTGATTATTCAAAGTTATTTCACCAGGCAGCTAGACAAGCCAAAATAATCAATAACAAGCGTGACTTGAATGAGTCAATCGATTGAACGGAGGACGCGCGCTATATCTGATGAGATGATGCTACACATACCAGGCTGGAGTAGATGGCAGAGGGGTCGGCGCTGTACGGAAAGTAGTTGGCGTAGTTCTGCCCGGCTGCCGCCGCTGCTGCTGCGTAAGGAGAGCCGTACATCCCGAGCGCGGCGTTGAGCTCTGTCCGCGTGCTCGCAAGCAGCCGGTTCTCATAGGAGGGACAGCAGAAGGAGGCTGCGGTCTGAGACGCGCTCGATCCTTCCGTCACCGACCTGGGAATCGAATCGCAGCAAGTCGTACTGGGGTTTGCCGACACGAAGAACTGCATGAAGAAAATTGTGGATACACATGTCATTTTATATTTGCTTCACAAAGCATGCGCGCAGTTTTCTTAGTTAAACAAAAGTAAGGTAAGATTACGCGAAGGAGCACTGAACTCTTCCTTTTGAAACTCTCGTTTATGCGTTTTATTCATAAAGATGTGCACTTTCATTTGATTTAAGACTTTATTGTGATTTTTGTTCAAATATCAATAAACATAGGCTGCTATATAGATAGGCTACTTTAAAAAGTCGAACCTTTCTTGTGAGCTGATTTACTTGTTTAGTGTAAAAAAAAAAATCAACAACAGTGTTTTGTTAAAGCTGAAAGTAAAACTTTCCAAGTTTTGCGTCAGGGAATTAAAGTTAACCACCAGCAAGCGCGGATTATTTTGTCTACATAGGCGTGTTTTTTACAATAAAATAAAACTAACTGATTCTATGATGTCAAATTTTTCTATTCGTTATCTGTAAATGTTGGCTATAATTAGTTTAATCACACAGACTGTAAATACTACCGCCAAAGGGAGGAGTCTCGCTTTCACTCCGAACAATTACACCGTAAAGGTAATTTACACGTTTACAACAACACGTGAGGTCATTTATAATTCAAATAACCCATTACTATAAATATTGACAAACCCCACGATATCTTTAGTTTAGGACTTACTTAGTGACAGAACAATCAGCTGGTGCCTATGTCAGTTACCGAGTTGCCTTCAGAAATCATGACAGAATGAGGGGGAAAAACACCCTATGCATGCGCGCTCATTAAGTATCTTCATGAGAAAAAAAAAGATCTAATTGTCATGCTTACCTGAGAAGTTGCATTGTAAGGATATCCAAACTGAGAGAAAGACATAGCTGCTTCTTTTGTTACCATAAGCAATATTCTTCTCCCGCTGATCGATTGAAACCAAATCTACTTCAAATCCACCGTCTTACACACATTTCCACACTCGGCCTTTCGCTCAATAATAGATGACTGCACTTAACTGGGAAGCTCTGAGGATGTTTACGCCAGCCCTAGTTTTATATGTATAAGATAATCCCTTAAGGAAATGAAAAATTAGAGTTAAGCTTCATTAAGTACAAAAATATTGTTGTTAAACAGCTGTAGAAAGCTTAAAGGATAACGTAAGACTTGCAAGATATGAACTTGTGGTTGTGCTATTATTTGTGCCTCTATAGTTCTTTAGAATTCATCCATGCACGGGTATCAGTGTGACGTCATTCTAATCCCGGGACGGCGAGGATAGAATGATGTCTTTGCCAATCACGTCATGCTTCGCGCTTTTCTTGAGGTGTGTTTTGCACACCCCTGTCCCCTCTGTTTCCCCCTTTTCTTTTTAAACAGTAGTGTAATTTTAAGACTTAGAGCGCAAAAAAAGTAGCTATCACTGGGCTTGCTGAAAGCAATAGCCTATAATGAAAACTGGCTAAATATATAAACTTTTTTTTTGATAATTGATAGGCTAATATAATTTTTTTGTAAATAAACTGACAATCAACTTCAAGAATATTTTGGATATATGTGGAATTGATGAAATGCCAAATAACTCCTATCTAATTCACATCTAATCACCTGTTAGATATCCGTGCTCTCCTTAATTCCGCCCATGTCGATATCATGCAAAATATTTTCAGGTTTATGAAGATAATAAATCACAATATATCAGATTTAATAACTATAATTTATTTTTATCTATATAAATATCTAATAATATATTTATATTTTATCCACCTTATCTATACAATTATGCCCTCGAATACTCTCTTATTATTATTATTTCATTTAAGACCCTGATGATGAGCAATGAACTGAAGAGGTATCTGCAGGACCCTTGCTCGCATCTGTCTGACCGATCAAAGGTCCGACCTGATGTTAATTACGATGATGTTTCCATCTCTCTCTATTAGAGAGAGTCCCAGTCCCGTCAGACGTGAAGAGAACCTCTGGCAGGTCAACAGAAAACTGATTGATGCGTATCTCGGGACCTACGCGACCATTACGAGAAATGCGTAATTGCATCAATTAACAAATGGATATGGCCTTGTTTAACCAGCGAGTTACACCATGAAAATACGCCTTTGAGGTGAAATTAGACAATCAGAATGGAACCGAGAGAGAGAGAGAGAGAGAGAGAGAGAGAGAGAGAGAGAGAGAGAGAGAGAGAGAGAGAGAGAGAAATTAGTTGAATCTCTCAAGTCTAATTATACGGCAGTAGTGGGAGGCGACGGGAACAGCATTCTAATTGAAGGGTGCGTACTTGAAAGGTATGGTAGAAATAGCCTAACCTAACGCTCCCTCGCGCGGAATAAGTCTGGATAAAGTTTAATACATGCCGTTTTATTAAATGTTTTAAACAATATAATTATAAGACCCCCTCCCCCTCTCACACTCACACACACATAGGCACATTAGTTTTTGGTGGGAACAAGATTTAGGCCTGGCCTATATCGTTTTTATTCTGAGCGATCCTTAAACCTAACCATCATGTTACAAACATCATGCATTTTAAATGATCGTTAAGACATTATTGAGCCTGTTTATTAACCAGTTTTACTGATGAAAAAAAATTGATTTCATCCCCGTTACATGTGGAGTAGCAAAGACAAAACACTCCCGATCTTATCCTAAGACTTAAATTAGCCAATATCAAAAATATTAATTTAATTTACTGTGGGATATCTGAGATAAAAGAACTGAGTATGTAGCCATTCCTCATGCGCAGCAGGCTACAGCGAGCGATCACTTCGTGGCAATCAGCAGCAATCTCCCCTTCTCTCGTTTTTTTTTATTATCATTTTTTAGGATAACATGACATGAATTGTTCAATGACCCTGGTCCCTGCTTAAAAATAACTAGGACCATGTCCACGGTGATCCTTTTGCGATTACAAGCTCAATCTTCGAGAGGCGCCAGAGAGCTGCGAGTGAGTGAACGGCCGTGATGGAGCTGGTAAGCTGTAATGACTGGAGCCTACAGGCCCATCAAGTGCCACGTTCAGTTCAACTCACCGCAGTCTCTACATATTCTGAGTCGAGCATTTTGTAAACAGAGACTTATAAAACAGAAACAATTTAGCAGATATGATTTATTCTCACGAAGAAGAGTTTAAAACAGACAGTCTTAAACAGACTGTAACACAAAAGAAGATATTTTGAAGAATGTTGGTATTGTATGGACAAAAAAACACTTCTCAAAATATATATTTTTATGTTCACCCGAAGATATATAGGCTAGTAAAAAGGTGGAAAATAAATGCTATAGTAAAAGAGGAAAAGAAATAAGCCTGATTATTGAGGATTTTCAAAAAGCAGTAGTCACACTCTAATTTAATTGCATTATCACCACATATGTGTTACAGATCAGAGATTCACTCCTGCTACGAGCACAATAAGACTAGGAAAAGGAAGGAAGTTTACTGTAGTTTCTCCAAAGCCTTTTGCAAGGGCACGGATGATAGCCCAAGTGCATATTGGCAGCCTCATCCATAATGCATGTGGAGCAGCGCCTGATGATCAGAACTGGGGGTGGAGGGGGTCGTGAGTTAAATCAACCTTAATTGAAGAGGTAGAGCACACTGACCAGTCCTACACACTTATCACTTTTCATCCCTATTTGTCCCACTGCTTTCGGGATCTTATAAGCTAATTTCTGATATGAAACCATCACATCCATTCCTTAAAATGTGTTTGGTCTGCATTCTTTAAGTGTATAGATGTATGGAAATAAGGATAGTTTTTATGTTTGTCATTCTCTGTGACAAGGCATATAGCATTTTCTTGAATTAGCATTGTCTGTTCACAAATTTGAATGGTCCATTCGTTTACCTTTGTGTGTGTGTGTGTGTGTGTGTGGCTGGGCCTCTGTTAGCCTTGCATAGGGATTATGGAGGCGCAAAGCCTCACAGCAGAAAGGTTAAACCAACAGCCAGCTTCACCTTCTCATTTAATACATTTCTCAGGCTGCTTTAATGAATTTCACAAAGCTTTTCTGCTTTTTCATAAGACAGATCAGAGCTTTTTTATGAAATAATAATAAGGTACTGCTCAGAGAGAGGCAGAGTGAAGGGGAGGGGACACTCAGGATCGAAGCAGAGTGATATCTCATTAAACAAGTTTGATATTCCTGATATATTCAGATGAATCCTAGACATACACGATCCTGAATTATTGCTCACTGTCTCTGCTTGCTTCATTCCTGGCCAGGTATTAACACTGCTAAATTATCCAAAAATTGAAAAGAAAGTAATAAATATTCTAATGAGAAGCCCTCAAATTATAATGGATGTGGCCATAACAGTGCCCAGCAAAATCCAAAACAAACTTCATCTAAGCAGATGGATAAATTGACCAGAGAAAGGAAGACTTGATTCTTCAATTATCTTCATCTACAATAGATGTAATAAAGTTATCAATCCAGCCATGTTAATAAAAGCTTTGAGTTTCATGCAATAAAGTTGGAATTGCATCAACGTCTCTTCCCCAATGTCAAGCTTGAAATCATATAATTGCTCCATTTTCCAATCGTTGATTACTCATTCTATTATTGCAATAATTATTGTTTTAAAACATGGTAAATATGCCTAAACCACAGTACATTACATTATTACTAATATTATTCATATTTAGGAATTGTGGTGGCAAACAAAAGACACTACACACTACTTTCAGAGATTTGATAGTGACCCAGGATGAATGTATGAGTGCATTATACAGTAAATGCAATGTAATTTAATCAGTGTTTCTGCTGTCAAGGATTTGTAACTTGTTGCACAGAAATTTAACTGGCAGCTACTTGGATGATTCATTCAGGGCCTCTGCTTATTTCTAGAAATGCTCTCTGAGTTTGTTGAATCTTTTGCATATGTATGATGTGCACATGTATGCATGTTGTCTTCATACTATATATAGTTTAAATATATGTTTTGTAAGGCTCCACTGTTTAAAGCAGAAAAGGTATTGAAGAATATGCTAATTTCATGCTTAAGAAACATTTCTTAACCATGTTGAAAACAGTTGCTGTTTTTTTTGTTTTTTTTTGCTTGTTTGTTTTTTGTGGAAACCGCCGTGCATTTATTTGAAATAGAAATCTTTTTTGAAAAAAAAAAAAAAAAAAAAAAACACTCTAAATGTCTTTACTGCCATTGATTAATTTACTACATCATTGTTGAATAAAATTCTTTATTTGTAAAAACAAATCTTACTGACCTCAAACTGGAATGACATGACGGTGTATAAATGATGACCTTATTTATTTATTTGAATAGGATGTGTGCGGCATACAATGCTCAGAGTTTGGCAACTCGTGAAAGATGTTCAGAGCACAGATGTGTTCATCTTGCCAGTAAACTGTGGGGACAAATAAGTCTAGTATTACATTAGTGTCTCAGTAATTATAACCCTTTATTATGATCTTTGTATAGGCGACAACATCTGCAACATTTTGTGTGGTTCTAAAACTTCTGAAACTCTAGCCATCTTCTCCTCTGTGACCCCTCTCTCTTCCTCTCCTACTCTCTCTTCTCAATGTGCTTGTGGCCCCCTTGAAAAGGTCCCATCTGCAAATGTTTGTGGGTGGTTAACCAAATGATGGTGCCAAGTCATACAAATAGCCATGCTTGGTGTTTGTTTGCATAAACACTTCTGAGAGGCTGCAATGTTTTGTAGCTGTTTCTTACAGTTGGTTGGAGGTTGAAGGGCTGTGACAGAAACACGGGGGATACGGTTCATTGCAAGGTCCCAATCTCCATTACTTGGGTCTGGATTCTGAAGTCTGTAGTGCTTTTGGTGTGCAGGGAGGGACAGTATGTTTAAGACATTTTTTTTTTTGTTGTTGCAAGTATTAAAGTAATCCAGGATGTTGTGATGTCAAATTGACTTTTTCACTTGCTCTTACTTCAAAGCCTCGTCTTGGGTACCATGCAGTATTAGTCAGAAGTCCAACTAATTGAGAAGTTTTCTTTCACTTTTGATTTTCCTTCTCGATTGAAAGAATGCCAGAAGGGGGCAAATGTTGAGCGGTGTAGGACGGGAGAATTAAAGATTAAGTTACATGTACAGGCAGAAAAGAACATTCGTTTATCCCGTATTATGACCGCACATTTTAGTTTCAGGTTTTCATCCCTGGAATTTAGGAGGAACTGAAAATGACCAATTGGTAGTCATCATCACGTAACTGTTGTTTTTTTGTAGGTTTAAGAAAATTGACATGACTGCTTTTATCTTCAGGTGAGAGTGTGTCACACCGGAGGTAAGTGGGAACAGACAGGCACTGTTGAGGCGCGCTCACATGCCCACGGACAAAACTGCCTCTCCTGCAATGACAGTTCAATTGCTGGGGCCTCTGGTCCTCATTTGCAGGCCAGGCACTGGAGAGGGTTTTCTTCTCCATGCTTGCGCTCAAACGCAAGCCAGATGGCTCTAAAAATATTTCCTCCACACGTTTTATTTTCATCTTTCCAGTCGAGCCTTGTCCTGTCAGTACTTAATGGTGCATTATTTCTGATGTGAAACCAATGTTCTCAACCAAGTAAAAAAAAAAAAAAATCATTGTCCTAAACTAGCATTTCTTGTCATTTCTCTCTCTCTTTTTTCATGGGCAAACATTGCTGTTTCAGAAGCTAAAATTATTTGTGATTGGCAAGACTAGATAAATAAGTAAAGAAGTGTTAGATTTATTCATAATTTCTCTATTTCCTCTTCGATATAAACTTTAGCCTTTGGCAAAAAAAAAAAAAAAAAAAGACTGTGTTGTTTGATGCAGGCACAGCTTGGATTCACTTTTCTCTCATGTAACACCTTAGGAATGTCAACCCTTACTCATTTTGCAGTGTTGTGGATTTTCAGTTCCTGGACACAATGCTGTTATGGAGTGCCATTCAGACATGGCTATTTCATTTCTTTTTTTCATTCAAATCACATGCATTATGTACGTCCAGAACCGACTGAGGTTATTTTCCCCAAACTGGAATCTGGTTTTCACTATAGCAGGCCTTTTGGGAAAAATTTCCCTTTGCAGAACTTAAAAGCAGATGTTACATAGCTGCCAACATCAAACACTCTTGTTAACTGTACAGAAAGTGAAATTAAATACCATTGATTGCAGAAGTAGCTGGTTATTGTAAACTATTCTCAACATGGCTCTTACATAGCCCTTGACCTTGGCTTAGCTGCACCGCCTCATCAAATTTCAAAACCAACTGCAGCTTTTCGTTTTTACCGCTAATTCGTGATTAGCAGATTGCCAAACTTACTTTGGGGACTGAAAAACTTGGATCAACCCATATAGGTGTTTCCTTTATTATTTTAGAGTCAGCTTCTCTAAAAAAACACAGATTAAAGCAGTGTTTTGGTGCTTGAAATGCAATATAGCACTTTTAAGACTTTTGCCTACCCAGCAATTTTCTCTGACATATGGATATCAGGTTCAGTTGTTCTAGTCAACCATATTATCTTAAGAAATTAGTGCAGAACCATTGGCAGTTACAATATTTATTTATTTATTCATTATTATTCTTTTAAGTTAATGTAAATTTGAATTAAATTTGCTCCACAACACAGGGCGTTGAATTGGAATGACAGGAGTTGGAACTTGTTTTCAGATAATTTCAACAGATAATGGCATTCTTGGAAATTAAGTGTTTCCCCACCCTTCCGTAAACATGTCTATAAGGCCTATACAACCTTCAAACTAAAAGAAAAAAAAAAAGAAAAAGATTTTTAGGAACACCTGTTCAATATCTCATTGATGCAATTATATAATCAACCAATCACATGGAAGTTGCACCAATGCATTTAGAGGTTGGGTCCTGGTCAAGACAATCTCCTGAACTCCAAACTGAATGTCAGAATGGGAAAGAAAGAATTATTTAAGCAATTTTGTGCATGGCATGATTGTTGGTGCCAGATGGGCCGGTCTGAGTATTTCACAATCGGCTCAGTTACTGGGATTTTCACACACAACCATTTCTAGGGTTTACAAAGAATGGTGTGAAAAGGGAAAAGCATCTAGTATGTGACAGTCCTGTGGGAGAGAATGCCTTGTTGATGCTAGAGGTGCCTTGTTGATTCAGAGGAAAATGGGCAGACTGATTCAAGCTGATAGAAGAGCAACTTTGACTGAAATAACCACTTGTTACAACCAAGGTATGCAGCAAAGCATTTGTGAAGCCACAACATGTCCAACCTTGAGGCGGATGGGCAACAACTGCAGAAGACCCCACTGGGTACCACTCATCTCGAAATAGGAAAAAAATAGGACAAATAGGAAAAAAGAGGCTACAATTTTCAAGAACTCAACAAAATTGGACAGTTGAAGACTGGAAAAATGTTACCTGGTCTGATGAGTCTGGATTTCTGTTCAGATGGTAGAGTAAGAATTAGGCGTAAACAGAATGAGAACATGGATACATTATACCTTGTTATCATTGTGCAGGCTGCTGGTGGTGGTGTAATGGTGTGGTGTGTAACTGGGGGATAACTGGTCTTCTTGGTACACTTTAGGCCCCTTAGTGCCAATTGGGTATCATTAACTGTAAATGCCACGGCCTACCTGAGCCTACCCCTGAAAGTGGACCTCAGGAACCTCCTGTGATGAGGATGGATTGATATATGAAAATAAGCATCCTTCAAGTCCATTGTGACAAATCTGACAAACAAGTCTGTGACACGATCTGTTTGAATGTAAGCATCTTTAACTTGAGCTTCTGAACTCTGCTGTTTAGCTGACGCAGATCTAGAATAGGACGTGACCCCCCATCTTTCTTGGGAATGATGAAGTATCGGCTATAAAACCCTGACTCTCTGCTGGTAGGAAAAGACCCTTTCTATAGCCTCTTTTTGCAGAAGCGTCATCACTTCCTGTTCCATGACCCAAGCCTTCTCTGGGAGCACCACGGTGGGAAGGACCCATAGAAATCTGGGCGGACGTGAACCAAACTGAATTCTGTAACCCTTTTCTGTAACATGCAGGACCCACTGAGAAATATCTGGCATGTAGTTTCCACGCTGCCATGAGTTCCACTCGAGACTGGTCTCGGGATTTGGTTGAACGGACACTTCGGCGCCCTGAAGTGGCGAACCGGCAGGGAACAACTGAACTGACCATTCTACGACCTTCCTCGGAGGACCGTATGGGGACGCTAACACCTCTGTGCCTTGAAACGGCGAACCAGCAGGGAACAACCGACGTGGCAGAGCTGCGATACTCTTTAGAGTATTGCCCCCCAGAGGGTGCCGAGGAGGAACGATTTCTTGAAACCGTCCTTCCCTGGAGGGCACCACCCTCAGAAGTCTGACCCCTTTGTGAGTCAGGACTTCTTCTTAGTCCAGACTTTCTTAGAGATGATAGTCTTCAGATCTTGCCTACCCCTAGCTGGCCTGAACTGCGACCACCACCCAGGTTCCCCAGATTGTGGGGGAGCCCGGGCGGTGACGCATTATTTTTGGCGCACTCTGTGCTGAGACGAGCTGTTACTCGGCTGAGGCTGCTCAGACTTAATGAAAGTACTACATCTGGCAGTATCAGAAACATTCTCAAAACGTAGAGGAAGGAACATTTGGAACGTCGCTGACTGCTTTTTTGCATCTTGAATCCTAACAACGACACAGTGAACTGTGAACTGTGAACATTCTCAGGGTTGACTGGACTCGCGTGCCTCCTCCATAAACGCAGAACAGTCAATGCATGAAAAAGGAAAACAGCCTTCTTGGACGTGGCTGTGGTTACATGAGGTAAAAACAATATAAACACTGTTAATTGTCTCACACAAACCACTCGTTTCGTGCCTTAGGCCATCAATGTCTACTTTCATTTACGAGTCATTAAATCATGTTTAATTTGGACTTCTCTGTGCATGCTCTTTGAGGTGGACCCCATATACCTGCATTATATGTCTGACTGACAAGAACGGTTTGACCTAAAAATATCAAAATTGAAAATACTGTGGAAACAAAGACACCTACATCTTGGATGCCCTTGAGGTAAGCTAAAACATATCAAAAATTAATTTCAAAGTGACCTATCCCTTTAATATTGGTCCCGATTCACAGCCTTAAAGGGATAGTTCACCCAAAAATGAAAAAGTTCCTATGATTTCCTCACCTTGAAGCTGTTCTATGTGTATGTGACATTCTTCTTTTAGACAAATACGATCATATAGTTATATAAAAAAAAATAAAATAAAATTGTTTCAAATATTTTTTGTCACTTTTCTGTGTAATTTTTCATTGACAATTGACAATAATTCCCACATATGCCAAAATTCATAATATTCAAAGTAGTCGCACTGTCAAAGCTTTACTGTTTAAGATGAATTAAATGTTAAATACTATTTTAAACACTGGTTAAAAGAGCTCCAACGAGCAATACTGCTCTTATGATAATTGACCTTAATTTTACCACAAAAAAACAAAAACAAAAAAAAAACATGATTATTGTAGTTAAACTGTGGTTACCACAAATTAACCATGATTTTGCTACACTAACCATAACCATGCTATTTGTAGTAAATCTGTGGTCGTGGTGAAACAAATTGTAGGCCTAATCAATCCACGAAAAAAAAACAAACATGATTATTACACTTTTACTGTACTAAATTGAAATTGAATTGGAATTTAAAATGCTTTCTCATTTCAAAACCTGAGTATTACACCTCAGTGTCTCTGTTTATCTGATTCTGCTATTCGTGCCACTGCTGATGATCACAGGGTTTCATCTCGTGATTGCGGTGAGGAGAGATTCAATTTAAAATCCTATTATGTCTACAGTATCTGGTGTGCAGTGTGTATTGTGTGTGGTTCTCTGTCTGGTTGGGGAGTAAGATTTTGGGCCCACAGAGTACAGGCAGAGGATGAATAAGTGAAGAGTGGAGCTATTGCAGAGATGTAAAGATTTTCTTAGAGGACTGCGTTTCAAATCTCAGATTATTGAGCAGCTCTTTGTTTGGCGGACTGACACCCCAAATGAATGCTCTCAGTCCCATACAGTGAATATTTTACACCTTGGTGGATAGCAAAAAACTCATCCAGCCTAAGAAAAAAGAGAGAAAGAGAAAGAGCAACTCTCAATCCTTTTTAATTCATCAAAGCACCTTCTAAATGAGGGGCTCAGTTAAACTTTCATACCACACGAACAAGGCAAACAGCAGAGATAAGTTTTGGGGATTTTTTTTTTCGATTTTTGGTATGCCCGTCTGAGATTCATCAGGTTTTGAAGGCATGGGCTGAAATTGGGTAGAGGTAAAAAAAAAAAAAAATTGAGAGAACAGAAGAGAGAGAAATAAAGAATGATGACCATAGCATCTTTTGACAGATGGTATGGCGACACCAGCATTTCTTTGGTTCTCGTCATTCACTGTATGATTGGTAGTTTTTGTGCGCTCTCCCTTTCTGCATGGTTGTTCTTTTAAATACTTTGCTGACAGACTCTCCTCCAAGGCCTGTCAGATCCACCTCCAGCAGACAGTCTGTTTATTTCCTTTCCACAAACATGTTTTTATACTGATTGTATAATTACATCAATCCATTGCGCAATGTGACATTGTATTACTGTGTTTAAGACGTCTTGGAACATCCATCGGACAATCCAGACAAGGTATGTTTACCCAAAAGAACATTTTTAAAGGCAGTCATATATGGAATCCTGTTTCCACCTCCCAGTAAAAATAATATATTAAACATAAACATATATTAAACACAATAAACATATTGCTAGGTGATAATAGAAAAAGCATGTTTTTCTCAAATCCTGCTTAAACAGAAGAGCATGGCACTACCAATGCCGAGATCATGGTTTGAATCTCAGAGAATGCATTAACTGATCAAATGTGCATTATACCTTGACTGCAGTGTAAGTTGCCTGGATAAAAGTACTTCCCAAATGTGTAAATGAACAGTTGTGTAATATGCAAATTTAACAGTGTGATGGGTGCGTTGCTCACCTCACATGTTAATTCTACTATAATTTAAAATAGTTTATTTTCAAGTTTAATTTAACATGGTTTGTTACTGTATTTAAATTACCTTAGAATCAGAAATAAACACAGGACAAGTTAAAAAGTTAACAGTTTATTAAAGTTTGAATGCATGGAAGGGTGCACACTATATATTCTTCTTTGCTATTTTACTCTACCTGGATCCTAGATTCCTCTGGTCCATGGACTGAATGCCCACATTGCATGTGTCACTAAACAAACCTTCCAGGTGTGTTCGACATTGGCTGCGGCTATATATAACTGATCGGTTTAGATTTTTGATATTTACCTTTTTTGTTGTTGCTTAGTAGAGGCTAAGGAGTATATTTATCAGTGGTGAAAGTGTCAGAGAAGTCAGATTTTCCATAGCCATAGTAACATCATAGTCTGCTGACCTTAGTGTTTTTTTTTTTTGTTTTTTGTTTTGTTACACAGAATATTTATTTTAGGCCGGTTTCATTTTTTGTAGTTTCAGTTAACTTTCATCTTAAATCTTTGATTTTTATATGGACTTTATTTGAAAATTACTTCCATTATATCTCCGCCTGTATGTAACTTTTCTTTGGAAGAAATAAATCTTCTTCTGCTTACTATTAAAGGGTTAGTTCACCCAAAAATGAAAATTAAGTAATTACTCACCCCCATGCTGTTCCAAGCTCGTAAGACCTTCGTTCATCTTCGGAACACAAATAAAGATATTTTTGATTGAATCTGAGAGCTAGATCAGTCCTACATAGACTGCCTAAGGGACTGGCTCTTGACGGCCCATAAAGTCATTAAAGAAAAGGTTTAAATATTCCATGTGCCTACAGCGGCTCAATTATAAGTTTATCAAGCGACGAGACTACTTTTTGTGCGAAAAAAACATAAATAACGACTTTATTCCACTATTCCATTACTTCCTTATGGGCGCATGCGCGAGAACTGAGACGAGGACGTTCTCATTCGTCTACTTCTTGTTACCGGCTGCTCACCACTCAGGAGTTTTACCGCCACCTACCGTATAAAATGATGATCCATATATAAGGCGCTCCGGATTATAAGGAACACTGTCGTTTTTTGAGAAGATTAAAGGCTTTTAAGTGCACCTTATAGTGCGGAAAATATGCAAATTGAAAAGCGTATGTACAGCGCGCATCTTCCTCTGCTTGTAAACAGAAAGTTTTGCGCTTCCAGCTATATCAGCACATCATCTTATACGGTAGGTGGCGGTAAAACTCCTAAGCGGTGAGCAGCCGGTAACAAGAAGTAGACGAATGAGAACGTCCTCGTCTCAGTTCTCGCGCATGCGCCCATAAGGAAGTAATGGTCTCGTCGCTTGATAAACTTATAATTGAGCCGCTGTAGGCACATGGAATATTTAAACCTTTCCTTTAATGACTTTATGGGCCGTCAAGAGCCAGTCCCTTAGGCAGTCTATGTAGGACTGATCTTGCTCTCAGATTCAATCAAAAATATCTTTATTTGTGTTCCGAAGATGAACGAAGGTCTTACGGGGTTGGTACAGCATGGGGGTGAGTAATTAATGACTTAATTTTCATTTTTGGGTGAACTAACCCTTTAATGTACTATTGAAAAAGAAAATATATTTCAAATGCAATAAAGTATACTTTTTTGTCAGTAGGGCTCTACTCATGTAAATTTGCTGTTTGAAGAAAATATTCATGATGACTCAGTTTCCCTACAGTCAAGCACATCTTGTGCTGATATGCACATAAAGTGTATACACTTTGTCTCACTATGCCAAACCAGATCATGCACTTGAAGAGAGGAGCCTTATCTAACCTGTTACGGAAAGGTTACATCCAAAACAAATCTGAAAAAGAAATGAGATAAAAATGTGGTTGTTAACCAGTCACAAGATAGTCTCATCTTCCTTTAGGAAGCCCCCACCTCTTTTCCTCGTTTCTCGGTCGCTCTTCTTGTCACATTTCCTGCTGCTGTCTGAGTATGAGTGGGGCGCAGGGGTCAAGTAGCTCAGCTCCATGATAACCCCTCATAAGAGCCGCCAGCACGGCTGACACTCACCATATGGCCCTCTGACCCTGTCTCCTTGGGAACAGGACATGGCACAGGAAGGAGAACACTGCTGAAGAGATTTGTACTCGGTGGAAAGGGATGGAAAAGATATGTATGGATGACTTGGAAAAACTGGGAACATGACGATAAGCGACTTTCGGAAAGCAACGTGGATTGTGTTAATGTAGTTCACAGCTGAAATGCTTGTTGACTGACGATAAGGACGTTAAACATGGCTACTGAAGGCTGCTGTTTGCAAATGCATGGAGCTATGATGTTCATTATGGGAATTAGTCTTTTATCTTTGGAATTGCAATCAATAGTTGCACACGTGTACACATGCGCATATGTACTACAGACTATCTGGATGGTTCCCTGGGGTTGAGGGCGCGAGGAGGGGAACGTGCAGTCTGGCCTTATTAGAATGCTCCATGTGTGATGAGAAGAGAGGAGCAGCAGCTTTCCCAATGCAGACCCCACGTCACATGCAGGCAGCGCCGCTAGACAGGGGCCACTGCCCCCTAACCCCCCTTCCTCTTGGGAGATAGTCCAGGTCTGCTTTCTGTCACGGTGTCTTCCACACCACACCCCAGGGGGCCTCGCGGTGTGGGAACCCGTTGTTTTAAATCCCATCGTTCTGTGAGAGAAAGACTGAGTGATATTTCCCCTGAATCAGAGGCTCTTTCCTTTTTGTCAGTTTGCCATTGTCTATCTCAGCCTTCTCCGGTATGTGCCTCATCTCCCTCTTTCCTTCGGATCAATAGTGTTAATTGGTGTGCTCTGTCAGTCCTGCATTGATTGTGACCACTAATAAAAGAGATATTGATTGGCAGTTTGTTTAACATTGGCCTGCACACTGCGCATTGCCCTCTAATGCTATTCCTACAGCAACCTTTCCTGTTTCCAGCACTTCTTAACGTCATAAATTAAGCTGGTCGATTAGGCATTTTTTCTTCCTTTTTTTTGTAGACTAAAATAAAGGAAAAAACTTGGATGGCAGCCTTATTTTTTATGAGGATTTTCCTTTGCTAAGATATTTTTGTATACACTGTAAGGAATGCATTGTTTATGAGGGGGATAACAAAAATAAAAGACCAAATTTTCAGACAGGAATGTTGTTCCAGGATCAACTAAATATGTCAATCAACCACCATCATGAGGTCAGGCCATTTATGGTCAGACCACTTGTTTTTTACTAGTACTTTTAATGGTAAAAAAAAAAAAAATCTAATTTTGGTAAGTGCACATAGATTGGTAAACTAACATTCTAAATGAATATGGTGATAAGTTGTAAAATATACCGGCACCAGTAAGCCATCCTGTAATACGTACTAACACTAATTTATACTCCATGAGGGCATGGTGAAAGTGAAAGTCCTCTGCGTGTCCCCTGAGTCTGTGTGAGGACTTCAGAAACAGTCTTAAGTACTGTACTTCATGGATTTAATTATCTCCATTAACTATTCAGTGATCAATAGAGTTAGTTTTATCCAATCGATAGGTGCCCAACCACCAGAAGGACAATGTGCATAAGTTAATATTTGCATTTGAAAGTGGCTGATGTCACATGCCCCATTGGAAATCCATAGCGTTTTGTGCAGCTGTATCTTATGTGTCTATGTTTATGGCTGGCCGCTATTGATTCAGCACACTGTATTTACTGCCGGGACGGTGCCGTAGGTTTTAATTGTCAGAATGTTTTAGACCCGTCACATATTCACTGCTCCTCTTACCTCACTCCTCACACCTCTGTCATCTGCGTCCTCTCGCTTTCTCTCACTTCAGCCAATTTCCTGTCTCTCTTTCTCCCAATCTGTAATTCTTTATTGTTTTCCGTTTTAATCCCTGTGGTACAGAGAAACTGATTTCTAAGCAGAATCCTCCTAATTGCCAACACGTGAGTGTGTTTGTGTGTCTGTCAGTGTGCATATGAAGAAAAGCATTTGTGAGTTTGATTTAAATGGATACCTCTATGGACCCCAGGGAACAGCTCCAGTCACTTCGTGTGTACAGTTGCTTATTGAGGCCTGTTCCTAATGAATTTCTGTTTGTTTGTTAACTCATTTTCTGATGTAATATGTTTTTTTTTCCCCTGATCTCTCAGACCGGTAGAAGTGAAGGCATTTCAAATAAGAAATGCCTTCACTTCACATTTGACATTTCAACATATGCAGGCAAAGCTATTGCTTGGATTTTACAGCCACACATTTCTTAAATCTTTTGATCTTTGTACAGTCAGGTTTATCCAACACCCTGAAAAATGCTGGGTTTTTTCAACAAAATTTTGGGTCAAACATGGACAAAACCAAATGTTGCATTAAAAATGCAACTTAAAAATTGAACCCAATGGCTGGGTTTGTCCATATTTGACCCGAACTTTGGTTAAAACAACCCAGCATTTTTCAGAGTGAATTTTAAAATATATTGGTCCCACTTTATAAGGTATTTTCAACAATATACATCAGTAAAAATAAATATAGAAACTTTAAAAAATATTAATACAAAATAATAATAAGTTGATATCTTTATTTTACAGTGTCCATGTTGCAAATTACTCATGTTACTGTAGTAATTACAGTAAATTATGCATAATTACATGCAACTAACATTAAACCAAACCCTAACCCTATCGTAATATATAGTTAATTGTTATTAGTCAATAATGTATAATCACACTGTAACAAAGGCACCTTAAAATAAAGAGTAACCAATAATTAATAATAATAATTTTAATAATAACTGTTACAATAATATTGGTACAATATTGTGTTCATGTTGTATTGCAAAACCCTGTTGTTGCTAATGAGGTGAATACAGTAAGGTTTGGGACAGGTTTCATGGTATAGTTAGGTTTAAGTGTGGGTTGAGGGGTAAGAGAAGGGTCAATAGAGGTGATTACAATGAATTAGCTGTAATTACATGGAGGAATATTTTAACCTTTGTACACAATACGTGCATTGTATCAAATTATTCATTTCAATGTTGCATTGTAGTTAAAGACACTTAATAAAAAGTGCGATATATTGCCATATATTTGTAATTTAATATTTATATTTACTTTTTTAAATATTTACATACTCTATGTTCAATAGAATCAACCTTATTGCACGGGCTACAATAAAAGTCCATTTTTAAGGGTCAGATCAGGTAGAAATAGATCTCTGCATAATGAAAAATAAATCAAAAATGAAAAAAAGAAGATTTTATTCTTGTTTCTTGTGGATGAAGCAATGTTCTATATTGATGTAGAAAGTATTGATGCACAGATAATGGATTATACAAAGTCATAAATTCATCTGTCTGTCTTATTGACTAATTATAGTTTATGATGGTGGCATCAAAATGTATTGATTAGAAATGAAGTTAAATGACCCCCACTGTTAATTTTCTAAATTGTGTAATGATATTAAGGAAATACATTTTGTTTGGTTGAGTTCAAAACTGAAGCAGCTATTGATTGTAAAGTTGTTATTGAGATTTTTTTGCAGAAATGTTATAGTGACATTCTGTCTCTCACAGCCTTTTAAACTCTTATGTTTTGAAATATGTAACATGGAAAATGTTTTCACAGACTAACATTTCCCACAAACTACTTTGATAATGGCATATATATTTGTGTTGGTCAGAATGATACTCAGATATGATTATGTTGCGGGAATAACATTAGTCGGAGTGGCTAAAGACACTTTGAAAAGTGAGTCTTGTTTAAATTGCTCCCTGCTGTCTTTTTAATCTGCTAAAAATCAATAGAGCTTTTACTGTCACTCTGAATGGGAGGCAACGTGTATTGATGTCCAGATGTCATTCGGAAAGGATTTGAAGCCTCTATTTCTCCTCCTCTCACAGGGAACGGTGTGATATAATCAGTTCATTCTGTCATTTATTTTTAAGAGAGTTAGTAAAGCTTTCTGCTGTGTGCTGCAGAGTGCAGGATGTTGGGCCTTGCTAGCGTCTCTTTAACGTGCCTGGTTTACACAACAGGGCTTATTTTAAAGCCTTTTATTGATGTCCTTCTCAAAGAAAGCTCTTTAAATGAATACAGTCTTAATGGGTTATCACTGTAAGCTCTTAAACATAGCTTGGCTCGCACAGGGCGAAGGCAATTTATTTGGCAATTCAATCAGAGGAGAGAAAGTTTTACATGATTCAATAAGGCTTTCCGGCTGGCAAGTCTCTCCGATGGAGTAATGTAGGAGAGAAAGATATGGGAAGGAGACAGAAAAGGAGGATGAAAGGGAAAAGGAATGAATCAATTAATGTGGTCAGGACAGATGGACAATAGGCAAGACAAGAACAGGCATTTACACTTTAAAAGTTTAATATCAGACTAAAGAAAAATGTCATGTAAATGCTTCAGTCCGATTGAAATTGTACCAGTTCAGTTTTGTGAAGTTGGACTAACAGACCTAATGTTGACTTGCTGAATGAAGCCAAGCTACAATCATGTTGGCCTCTGTGGGATCGTTCTCAAGCGACCCTACATCATCAACCATCAAACTGGGTTCCAATACTCAAGATCGCAAGTACAGAGAATGCATGGAAGTACCCGGATGTGTTCTAGATATCGAGAATGAATCGAGTGCAGACTTGAGAGAATCGAACTGTTAAAAATCCCAGAAGTCATTGCGGGCGGACATAGGCCTGTGAGCTTTAAACTTCTCGCTCAAGAGATTCCCGCTGAAATCTCCCAAATACGTGACGGCTCTTGAAAGTAAACATTTGTCGTTTTGTTTGGCGTACTTATAATAAAGTTATGAATACCTGTGCCTGAAGTACATTTTAATTGGTGTATTTAAAATAATCTTAACATTGAATTTACATACAATATATAGATATCAACAATAATGTAAATAGTAAATATTTAAATAAGTTATGACATCTGTGATCTGTGTTTTATTTATTGTCCATTGTATAGTGCTTTCACTGCCTTATATTTGCTGAACGTTCAACTGAGAAACACGATTATACACATTTCAGTCCTCACAAAGATGCATTCTGTGTTCACATGTCCTTCTGAGTTTGTTTGTTTTTTCAAGGATATATAGAATGATAGATCCACGAGAATGCAAGTCCTTTGTTTGTGTTCTTAGAATTGAGAAACAGTCCATAGACTTAGACCATAGCAAAATCCCGCTGTAGATTGATTTTGAAGGGGGAAGCCGGGACTAACTGATGGCATGAAGGCATATAGACATGAAGTTTAACAGATTAGACCTGTTCGCTCTTGTGAATGAAGCTTTCATTATTGATCTCACTTCTTTCAATTCTCTCGTTTTTGACTATTCAAGAGCCCAGAGTATCATTGCATGGGCTGGTGGGTACTTGGAGGCCTATAAAACTGTAAGCCTGTGGCACTCTGCTGGTGGCCCTCTGTCTCTCTCCCTCCCTCTCTCTCTCTCTCTCTGGTCCACTGAGCCCACTGTCTTTGTCATTATTTATTTAGCCCTTAAGTGTTTAAAACGGA
Organism: Pimephales promelas; assembly: GCF_988280905.1. Classification (NCBI taxonomy): domain Eukaryota; kingdom Metazoa; phylum Chordata; class Actinopteri; order Cypriniformes; family Leuciscidae; genus Pimephales; species Pimephales promelas. The sequence goes on along the minus strand of NC_142769.1, from coordinate 32,454,045 downwards.
GAGGTCTGGGGGGGGGACCAGGAATAGCTGATGAAAATATTCCCTGATACACTGCAGGGCAAGAAGGAATCATCTATTTTATTTTCTTACTTGAATATCAGCTAGCTCATGTGAATGAAGCATGGATATAGATATAATAATGCTGTGTATAAGTGTAGTGATGTGTCATAAAGAAGCTAATATGACAGGAGAAGGAGATGTGGGGTCGAGAGAGTATCATATTGTTTGAGTGTCTGTGTAATGGGAGATCCACATGAATAACTGATCTTTGACTGGAGGGTCCCCATAGGGGCATCACTGGCCTGAAGCGATTGGCCTTTGAGATAACATCGTCATCAGACACCCTCAGGTCAAAGTTCACCCCAGGGACCAACGAATAGGCCACATGCTTTTGTTAACCAGCTTGAGTTTGGATGTCTTATAGAAAGGTCTTATCAGTCTTGTCAGAGATGTGCAATGATTTATTGTCTGTTTATGTTGGAACATATCATTCCTCTGTTACCAGTGCTGCACTGTCAGATATTGAATTTTGCAATCAAAGGTGTCACGCCTTTAACATTTCACTAACACTTTACATTACGGTTCAACTGCTTAACAGTAGTTATTGCATTAGGTACCATGACCTAAAAATGAACTGCATTTTTACAGCATTCATTAATCTATATTAATGACAATTGTAAATATTTGTATTGTTAATTCATGTTTGCTCATAATATTAATTTATGCAAGTTAAAATTTTACAAAAGTATGTTGAAAAGAACGTACACATTGACCAAGGTAATAAATAGGCTAATAATAAATGCGATAAAATGATACATTTAACAAAGACATAATGCAAATAATGTTAGTTGAACCTTACTGTAAAGTGTTACTGATATTTCAGCACAGTCTCATCCCAAGACATCATATAACTGACGTCTTGGGACGTGTTTTGACCATACGCCAACATTCGCCTTTTTAGCGTACCCTTAAACGTCGGTTAGATGACGTTATCGGATCCTAACCCTACCCCAGACCTAAACCTATCCCGTCACCTAACCGACGTTAAAGGTAAAGCGTCAGTTGTATGACGGCCCGGGATCGTCATGCAACCGACGTCTAAGGGTACCCTAAAAAGGCGGATGTTGACGTATGGTCAAAAGACGTCCCAAGACGTCAGTTATATGACTTCTTGGGATGAGACTGTGTTAGATATTTTGGTTACACACCTAGCACCTTTAAATATTTGGGGTCGGAAATATTTTTTTAATGTTTTTGCCTTGTGCTCACCAAGACTGAATTTATTTGATCAAAAATGAAACATAGCGTCAGTTCTGGCAGGTCACGTTAGTCAAGCTTGCATCAGCTGACATTCAGCTGATCCACATCTACCTATAGGAATATTATCTCTGTATACATACAGTATATAAGCTTCTTCAGTATTATCAGCAGCCATCGCATTTCTCAGGAGCTCTTCACCCTCCTCCATCCCCAGCTCCTCCTCTCGTCAGTCAGCATGGCATTCTGATTCCCCTTGAATCAGAATATATTATCGAATTATGTTGTGCTTTAAAATATTGAATTATTGATATATGCAATACATTAATGTTAGTTCTGTTCTGTTTACCCTAAGGGGATTATTGCTGCTCTTATCCATGCTAGGCTACATGGATGCATAGGGAGTTCTTGCCCAGAACCATAACTGAATGATAATTGTCAATCATATTTGACGATAGTGGTCCTGATTGTTAAATTTAACTGCCATTAAATGTTATTATTTCGGCAGTCATTACTCCAGCCTTCAGTCACATGAGTGCTATTCAGTATTTTTCAGCACACTCACAAATGGGTCACACACCCTATAGGGAACCTGCTGGTTTCCCCCTTAACTCTCCTTTTCAGTCTCTATTTTTTTTGTTTGGTCTTTTACTTTATATTGATTTTGTATTGTCCAATTTTGGTTCTCTTGCTCTCTCCTGCTCCCTCTTTCTCTCTTGCCTTCTCCTCTCAAGTTTACAAAATCTGGGCATCTGTGAGAATAAAGTGCCCCATCAGGGAATCATACTCACTCATGAAACACATCAAAAAATGATGACACAATCCTGTACTGATCAAAAGAGGTTTGAAGTAGTCTGGCCTTTGTGTGTGCAAGGATGCCAACTGAGATTTTGGTGCATTCCCTCCACTCCGATTAGACAGAAATAAAATGTACTTAACAATGATTAAAATGCGTTTTTATTGACTGTTGCTTATGGTTTGGCATGCAAACAGGCCAGGGTTTTAGTAGACAAGTCAGTGAAACAATATTAACAACTGAGAGCTCTTACTTTTTTATTGCGTTCTAGAGCAGAGCTGACAACTTTCACTTCCACTGCAGCATTTCATGAAACACACATCCAGTCAATAGCCTTAAATCTCTGGAGAATTTAAGCTGAAAATTAAAGGAAGTCAATAAACTGCATTGCAGATGGGATATTTAGATTAAACTACACTTAATGTAATTTCTACACAATACAGTGTTGCGGAGCCCCTTATGAATTGCCCATTTTTCCAGTTCTATATTCTAGGCTAAATGGCTTCTGTCATATCCTGCTAAGCCTAACCTGGTAAAGGTTATTAATGGGAGCAATAAAGGGCAAATTATACCATGAAAGCAATGAAAAAATAAATATCTAGAGTCATGATGTGCATTTGTTTGTTTACCTTTAGTGGTTATTGCTTGTGCTGTGTGCTATTGGTAACTGTCATTGATGTGACAGCAATGTTGTTGTCTGACTCTTGAAAGGCAAAAGCTAATTTTCATTGGTGGAGGTACATTTTAGCACACCAGAAGCGACTAGTGAAACATTAGAATTATTGATCACCTCCATTATATCCGGTAATTCCTGCATTGTTTTTTTTTATAAATTATTGGTCTCCTGTAAACTAGCACCTGAAACTCCTCAACTGTCAAACACACTCATGCAGTACACTATAAACTTGGCCCTTAATCATACCCTCCCTCTCTCTTATAGTGAATGAACCTTATCAACTGCCGTTCTCCGGGGCAGACACCGCAGTGTGTATTGATTCACCTCCTTCTCCATAATGAACTACTCAGCAGCTTTATCACAGGGCTGTGCTCCCATTGGCTGGTGGTAATATGAAATTAGGCAGCATGCAACCAGCCTGTCAGTATCGATTTCCCCACCCAGATAACTTGTTATAAAAGAATAGAGCTGTCTGTGGCATAATTGAACAAGTTAACTCCTTGTCTCGTAAAATGGAAGCTAGCATTGATTCATAGGAACTTCTGCGTTTTCACGCTGGATAAAAAGAAAACACCTCCGTGTTTTATCTTGATGAGATGATCATAGAATGTGTTTTCTTTTTCTCTGTCCCATGTTCCTTCACACTGGCTTTCAGTGTTTTTCTTGCTGAATTGCAAGAAAAGTAAATGGGATTTTGTTTGATGCTGTAGGTTTTTTCCTGAGTGAGCCCTCAGCCCATATTCTCGGGTGTGTATTTGTTTGTGTGTGTGTGTGTGTGTGTGTGTGTGTGTGTTATTTGGTGTAACAATTAGCTTAATCTGTAATCTATCTATCTATCTATCTATCTATCTATCTATCTATCTATCTATCTATCTATCTATCTATCTATCTATCTATCTATCTATCTATCTATCTATCTATCTATCTATCTTTATCTAGTTAATAATTATTTGTATTGATTTCTTGAATTATTTGTATCTACATTCAAATTTGAATTCTGCAAATGTTTGCTCAGTTCAATTAAATTATTAATGTCCACACACAACTATAAATTGGAGCACTGGAAGAAAGGAGAGGATACTGAAGAACACACACACACACACACACGCACGCACACACACACACACACACACACACACACAGAGAGAGAGAGAGACAGAGAGAGAGAGAGAGCTGCGCCCCATAAAGCAGCTCTAAGCAGGTGAAGACTTTTTCCACACTGTTACTCCTGCTAATTACAGAATGGCGCTCATTCAAGGGGAAAAATGCAGTCTATCTGAACAAACACTCCAGAATCAGCCTTTCAGGCCTCACACTAAACCACTCCTATTTGTACAGTGCGGGGGGTCAGCGGGCAGGTTGGGAGGGGGGATGTAAATTGTTTGATGAGCGTATGTAGCTCTTGTCGTAAGTCCAGATGCAGGCTAGATACAGTGTTTTCCCTCAGCGGGGTTAAGGGTTAATGAAACGCTCCCTCGCTCCCTGATTCTCCTCTTCTCCTCCCGGCACAGTGATAAGTAGCTAACCAACGGTGCCTGTAATTACAATCTTACAGAAACTGGTCAGATCTGTATATAAATCTCACCATCCAATTACAATGTGTAATAACTTTGCACTCAAGCTGGTAATGAGCTCTAATACTGCAGCATGTGATAATCCCCTCTGGATGCTGGCTTGATCAGATGTTGGCTTTGTAATTAGACTGGCAGAAAATCATTATTTCGTGTTCAGGAAAAAATGAGGTTGGTGGGAAGTTAATTTTGCTAGCGTTCTCTGAAGCGTAGACAAGAATTTAATGATTTAATCATGATTGTTAGCTATTTTGCAATCAATTTGTAATGATTGTGTCAAAACAGAGGGCTTTGCTAGGGAGAAAGACCTGGAAAGTGTCGCTGATATGTCATGTTAGTGTGTGTGTGTGTGTGTGTGATCATGTCAGTCATAAATAAATGGCTCACTGTGATTTTTATAACACAAAAAAATGTGTTGTTAGAAAATACATATTTGATCTCTAGAATTTGAAATAAATTAACATTTTAAAAATAAGTGAAATAAAAAGTAAGAGGAAAGTCATTTATATAATCTTGGGGGAAATAAAAAAATAAATATGTAAATAAATGCATTTTTAACATAAAGCACATTTAAAAAGCTTCTTATTGCATTTTGTACTGTATTATTTAAGTTTTAGACAATACCTAGCCTGAGATTGTTTGGAGCATGTGATTTCTGTGCTCTTTGAAGCAGTGTGACGTGAGCCGCTTGAAAATATCCCGCTTGGTGCATATTCTGAGGGACTGTGTGTGTGTGTGTGTGTGTGTGTCGATTTGAGATAGGACTAGATTAAACTATCCACTGCTGTTATACTCTCTGCTCATCCTGATAATCTCGGGTGATTTGGACTGAAAAGCATATCGATGCAGGACTTGCTGCTTTCCTCAGAGGCTCTACTCCATAATTGATACTGTTTTGAAGTCTTCTCCAGAGACCCATATCTTTTCAGCGAGCCGGTGCTTTTTGATCAATTATTATAAAGTGCTATCCTCAAATGTTTGAGTGCACCCAAAATTTTACCCTGTCCATTTATAGAGCTCTATATTCAGAAACGCACTGCCTGCGCTGACCAAATTTTCAGAGAATCACATTTCAGACGGATTGATTTGGTTAAAATGAATCATAAATCGTTTGTTGAGTTTAGATTTCGGATGCACAACTTTTTTATGTCATGTGCATTAACTGTTATAAACATAGAGCATCACTTTTCGAGGTCAGCTATAGCTGCTCCACCTTTTTCCCAGGACAGACTCTCCTTAGGAAGCAGGAATGAAACAGAGAGCAGGAGCGAGAGGCCCTTGGGTCTTTCCAATGAATTGAGAGTGATCTAGATCTCAGTGCGCTCCTCCTCTCCAGCTCCTCACACCCCACTGCCCACCTGCTCAATACCCAGAACAGCTTTCAAGTGTTCTTTGAAAAAAAATATCAGCTTGTCTTCCTCTCGTTTCTCTATAGCTCCTTCCTCTCACACACTCTTTTGCTCTCTGTTCTTACAGGAAACACATCCTAGTTGCGACTCCCGAGGTATCAAAAGTTCAGCATTAGATTAATCATTTGGCTATGGCTCTTGTATTTGGCTATTCCAACACAATGAATAAATAAAATCTCTGTTAGCACTGTCGGTCTAGAGACAGGAGAAATTGCTGTGGGCACATGACCTGGCACAGATCCACTCCTCATAAATCTCCCCAAATCATACCCGCCAGGCATACTGGCATGGGCCCTCACCCAACTTACATGAAATATTACTGTCAACCTATAAAGATGATTAGGCCGGTCTCATCTTCTACCCCCTTACAATTAAATATGACCCCCTTGTGTTTTATGAGCTTTTGAATAAACCTCAAACCCACCCAGGACTCTCCAAAGAAGGTAGGGATAGCTTTGTGCCAGAGAAAAATTATATCATACAATAGATATTGTTTGCATTTACTGTGTTGCAGATTAGTACATGTGCGTGCATTTGCTTGTACAGTGACACCAAAATATACACCTGACCCACAATTAAAAATGAAATATCACAATTATATACAGTATATATATAAACATTTCAAAGTTCATTCATAATTTGCTTCAATATAATAAAATTAATAAATATTAGATATTATATTATTACTAACATTATTTAAACTAACAAAAAAATAAATAAGTTAAAATTAAGAAAACAAATAATTTAGACACAATATTTCTGAGAAAATGTCTAAAATCATATATTTTTTTTTTTAAATTATTTTTACTGCAATGCAATTTGCAATTAATTTTTATTTTATTATGCAAATAATAATTTTTTTTTGCAATGCAATAATAATTCCGATTTTTTTCTTCTCATTTGCAATAATTTAATAAGTACAGAACACCTAAATACCCTTCCTCAGAGGAGAAAAAATGGCTTGCTATTATTGACACTGACATTTAAATTAAATCCTTAAGTGTGACTTAATTGTCTAAATTCTTTTAGGGGACATTATACATGCGTAAACACTGTACTCTCATTAATTCATAAACTCTGTTAAGTCATTATCCACATCTTTTTGATATGACAGTTAGGCTACATTACATAAAGTCCAGCAGATAATCCTCACATGCGTCAATGACACCTTTTACAGTATTTGCTAGCAAATGATTTGCCATTACAATATTGTGTCTATACAATACCTATTGTATTGACACATTTACCAGTATAAAGTGATTCAGTTTTTCTGCTCCGTTTAAGATTGTTCCATTCTGAGTTTAGAAGGTCTTTGGAAAGCACTGATTCATCTCCGTTGCCCGAGGCCTCTAATATTCCGATTTAGCTCCCACATTCTGCTCTCCTCACACTCACCATGACATATCAGACTGTCATTTCTGTTTTAGACTCTCTTATCTACTAGCACACTATCAGGGCAGAAGTAGGTCAGGACTCAATTTCCCCATAATCCCCATTATTTACCCTTGTATGAAACATATGCCCACTCTGCAACGATAAAAAATACTTATTATATGCTTGTAAAATTGAGATAAATGTGATGAAATGACTGAATTGGCCAAGGACAATGTGTCAGAGTGAATATTGGATACAGTTTTAACCGTTTTATCTCATCACACCAGTTTTTCAACAGTTTTCAACTTTCATGTTGACAACAATGGCAGCATAAAGCAATGCCAAAGTCACACTCCAACACGTCTGTGTTTGTGTGGTCAGTAAAGTAAATATGGTTATTCCCTTGCAGAAAAGTATAAAACAGAACAACATAAGTGTGTTGTGGGTTTTCTTGACAGCATCAACAACAGGACGAGGCCTATTTCTGCTCTCAGACATCTTATTTAGTCCAAGCTGCACATTAACGTTGGGTGTGCACCATTAAATGCTTCCAGTTTGCTGTTTATGATGGTTCAGCCACACAGTAGAGTTGCCTCGTCTGAATGTGTCTGGATTTTTTGCATTTTGCCCTGGTGTTTCTTTACATTTTCCTCTATCAATGTTGTTGGCATGATGATATAAACAAAGTCTACCTAAATTTCAGTTTAAAGCTTAATTCATGCAAGAAATGAAAAAAAATGCAAGAAATGAAAAAAAAAATATAAAATTTTGAATGAAGAGGAGACTTGGAAATAATGACAGGGGGTGATTTTGAGTGAGAAGACTGAGGAGAGCAGGACTGAGACTGAGAGACATAGAGAGAGTCGAGGAGAAGAGATGGGAGATCAGTTGAAGGTCAGAAGCAGGCAGTCTTCCATTAGCAGAGTCTCTGTTTACTCTCTGGGTATTTGGTCCTCACTAGGGATTTGGACCTCACTAGGGATTTGGTGGCATATGCTTGTGCCCCCGGCATCCCAGAAACGGCCCATTTAGCCAGGGAAAGGCAGGGGGGCAGGCTGGGGCCATGTCCCAGGGCACTGCTCCTGGGCAGCGTCATTTATCTAAAACCCTCCCTCACTGCCAAACACCTAGCGGAGCCTGCGGGATTCTCCTCTGCCCTCTGTTTAAGTACCATTACTGTCTGAATATGTGTGTGTGTGTGTGTGTGTGTGCTTTTGCATGTCAGTTCTTTCAAAGTTGTTATTTACTTAATATGTTTGTTTAGTTTTCTTGTTTTAAGGAATATTGTCTATTTCCAATTTGTTGCAAATTTATTTTCAGTTAATTTTCCTCTGGGAATGACAGAATAATTCAAAACCAATTGGCTCGTTTTCAATTAAAAACAAGTGATGCACATCATTGAGGGAGAGAGCTACAATTCCACTCTTCTTGCAGATGTTTTACTCAGCTTTTTTATCAAACTGATATTGTCCCATAAATATACATTACAATTACCTTTTATGGAAGGATAATCTTAAATCTTAAAGTTCGTCTTTTATGATAACATCTGATCCTTAAGTTTAATTGACGAAAATGCTTCTTAAGAGGAGTACTGTGTATCAGTCCTGTCATCTATAGGACTGTTGGTTATAAAGGAACAGAACACGCTGTTTTAAGTCATATCGGAGAGATCTTCAATAGATTGCTTGTAAGTTCTATCTAATTCAATGCTTTCGGTCCACCTGACCCCTTGGAGAATCCTTACAGAGAGCTCAAGACTTCATGACAGGACACTAGGGATACTCAGATGTTACTCTAGAGGCGCAGCTACTGTATATCTGTGTTTACCGTATTTTTGCTGAGGCTGTTAGCTCCAGCTAGGCTGTTTATTGGCCTGTAAGGCTGTCACTTTTTATTAAGGCCTTAATGGGCATGTTTTGTTGACATGTTTGTTCAGCTGCACAGCTTTCACAGTAGTACTGTTGTAAGTCTTTGTTGGCAATGTGATACATCTTTTTACTTTGTTATCCACTTTTAGATCCAAAAGAAGCAGAAACAAACAAATGGAAGTAAACAAAGTTTTCACAAAACAAAAGCGGCCATACTGCTCGCCAAGTGACTCAAGTGATAATGACATTTTATCAGACTATATTCAGCACTATGGTAATTCATGTTCACCATCGTGCAATTCCATTTGACTTTCTTACTTTTTATGGTGCATTCTTTTTCTTTTTTTTTTTTGACACAAAAAGTCAGGCTCCACAGCCCATTCTCATCCCAAGCCGTCATCTAACTGACGCTTTTGACCATGCATCAATGGTTGAAGATATTTGAGAGAAAGTATTTTAACTCATTTTCATTTTCACAGTTTCCTGGTAAATGTGGGAAATCAATATCCATAATGCCTAACTTTTGTTCCTTGGTCCTCTCTTGACTGTGTAGTGTTCTGGGCAGCATAGGCTGAATTGGCAGGCATAGATGAGTCCATTTGTTTCAGAAGGATGTATGATGTTGAGGAGTTTGGATACCAAGTCTCAAAGTGGCCTCTCTGGAGGAATAATTTGAGACCATAACCCTCAATTCTCAATTCATAGTGATGCACTTTGGGAAACAGCTAAGTCCCTCTCTTCCTCTCACAACCTTTCTTTTTGTCAGAAAAAAATCAGTGCTTTTTACAGCCCTCCTCAAATAACAGTTTTCATATTGGCAGCTTTCAAAACACCTGAATCAGCCGTGCTTATAGCAGTGCAGCGAGTGGATAGAGGTTAAGTAGACTGGGATGTTTTCGGATGACTTGCAAGTACAGCACAAGTCATCAGACAGACAACTAAAAGCTAACTTGAGTGTGTGAATATAGATATATATCTGACAACCACTTTGTTTGCTTTCAAACTTTTACAAATGGCTTTTTAAAGTATTCCTTATGTGACTGATGCACAGTTACCGTTCAACAGTTTTGGGTCAGAAAGAAAACGTTATTTTTATTTAGTAAGGTAAATAAAATTTTACTAAATTACAACTGAACAAACTAGATGCTTGTTAGGGTATGAACAAACTAGATGTGGAACAAACTAGATGCTGGTTACGGCGCATGCACGAGAATTGTGATCTTCTTCAACTCTATTTCAGTTCTCTCGCATGGGTCGTGGAAATCTCTTGAACTCTCGTCTCAGGCCTACAAGCAAGAAATGGAGTAGTCGAATAAAGTCATTATTTTTGTTTGTTTTTCCGCACAAAAGTATTCACTTCGCTTGATAAACTTGATAAACTCAAGCCATTGTTGTCGCATGGAATATTTAAACATTTTCTTCATTGACTTTCTGGGCCATCAAGTTTCGCAGCCTATGTAGCGGTGATCCACCTCTCAAATTTAATAAAAAAATATCTTTATTTGTGTTCCGAAGACGAATGAAGGTCTTACGGGGTTGGTACAGCATGGGGGTGAGTAATTAATGACTTAATTTTCATTTTTGGGTGAACTAACCCTTTCACAAACATTAAAAAATCTTAACATCCCCAAACATTTGAATGGTAGAGTACATTTAAAGCTGTCTTTCATCATATCATATCATACTTTGAGTTAAAATCTATTTTGTAAGCATTATATTATGTAAATAATATAATAATTATAGTCTATATAATGTGTAAAATTGCTCTTCAATAAAATTACTGTAAAGAGATTTGTTGATAAGGGAAGAATGAGGTAAAGCAGCAGCCACTCACTGATGACTGCAGGACATGTAAATGTCCCAGGCCCTCTCTTATCCTTCACTGTTGTCGCTCCTTCTTTTATGGTCCGGAAGCTCCTTTGAGAGAACTCGAAGCCAATGCGGCACTTAACACTCGCACCACCGGCCTCGCTCTGTTCCCACGGCTCTCAGCCTCATCTAGTTTGCCCCAATGACTAATTATGCTTATTTAAAATAATTATTCACAGAGCAATGATTTTGTGTGATCTATAGCCCAGCCTCAAATGGATCTGGACTTGCAGCCTTTGCTTATGTGTCCATGAAGTCCACAAGATAGTAGGACAGGGTTCCTCAAATCCAGGCCTAGAACCACTGCCCTGCAGAGTTTAGCTCCAACCCTAATCAAATACACCTGTTCCAGCATCAAGATCTTCAGGGTTACAGGTCCTGTAGGTGAGTCCGATCACAGTTTAGGATGTCTCTGTTGTTTTATCGTTTTAGAAGGCTGTCCAGGAGATGTGCAATCAACACTTTTACATTGTTCACAGTGACTACTACCTAACAGTCTGCGCGACGTTACTTCATCACAGTCTAGACTTGGATAATAAACGCAAGGGCTGACGGTGTCATTTGGGACAGGGCATATCCGATTTTCACAATAGATGCTACAGTATGTGATTAAACACTGCTATTTGCTGATTGCTCCATTTGAATGTTTTAACTATGATAATTTAACAAACGTTTCATTATTTTTCTAACCCACATCTTTTTAAAATCACTTCATTCTTTTCTCTTTATGGCTGCTTTCCATTTGAATTGTTTTTTGGACAGCTCATTTTCCTATTCTATGCCCTTTTAGTCTGCATTAATGAGGAAGAGATGATCCCAATGAGGTTGTGAATTTGAGGCTGACTCTTTTGCCTGCCTATCTGTCTCTGGCCTTTTCTGGAACCTTCATCTGGCTTATTCTGCTTTGCACTGTAGTATAAATTCAGTGTTTGGTTTTGATGTACAAATCTGTAGTCTTCAGGAGCCTCACAAGTGACTGTCATTTTCTCCAGCATACAAATAAAAGGCTGTCTATCACGAGTAATTCAATACGACCATAACTCAAGTCTTTTATTGCATTTAAAAAATTCATAAGTTGCATTCCCAACTTTATCGCTTATTGTTGTTACCCCAGGCAAAACAAAATATGCACCACTGATCTCAGACACTTTAACACTCCTTATTTGAACTGAGCTTGAAATATGACTTATGGACAATACTGATGTCTTTGAGCACCATCTATGAAGGAGACGGTTGAAAAATACTGCAAGAAATGTCTGAATTATGAATTCTTGTTTTGACTTGTTTCAGGTGATCACTTCAAACTCAGTCTAAAGAACATGCTCGAACTTGAGCCAAGGTTGAATGTACCAGCAACATAAAACAGTGGAGTGTTCCCTGTGCTTGTGAGTAACTGTGGTATCACTCTCCTTTGTTTTTATTGAGTTTGCTTTTGTCAGGCCCTTCTAGAGTTTCACCGGAGAGAATCAGCGCAATCAAAAATGGATTCCCTTTATACTTTCAGCTGCTCCTCGAAGACTTGAAGCCTGTCTGTCAGACAAAGAAAGAAAGAATGAAAGAAAGAAAGAACGAAAAAGAAAGAAAGAAAGAAAGAAAGAAAGAAAGAAAGAAAGAAAGAAAGAAAGAAAGAAAGAAAGAAAGAAAGGTTTAAGGCCTGTTGAACAGATGGAAGTTAGATCTGTCTGGCTGTGTTCCCAAAGGTTTGATGTTGTCAGGACTCTCTCTCTCTCTCTCTCTCTCTCTCTCTCTCTCTCTCTCTCTCTCTCTCTCTCTCTCTCTCTCTCTCTCTCTCTCTCTCTCTCTCTCTCTCTCTCTCTCTCGCTCTCTCTCTCTCTCGCTCTCTCTCTCTCTCTGTCTCTCTCTCTCTCGTCTGGCTCAGTAACACAGAGTTGCCCCTGTTTATAGGGATATTATCATGTGTGATGAGTTAGGAAGTTGGAACTTAACTCAGGTGGGCCTGTGGAAATGTTTTACTGCTGTGGTGTTTCTGCCCTGCAGAATGACCCTTAATCTGTGGATCTAAGCTGAAGCGAAAAACAATCAAATTTCAAAGTGCAGGGAGAATATGAAAGTGAGACTAAGAGAAAAAGATAGTATCAAGATTCCCAAAGAAATGTAAGAATGTGTCTCTCTTGTTTTGTGTTCTCCCTCTGGGACTGTTGCAGACTCAATCACACACCCCCTTGTGGCTTGCAGAGTCATTACACTCTCCTCCCTTCCCCAAGTCTCTGCCTAGCCCTAGAACACATTATGTTTGGACACTGTGCCAAAACACTGCTTCTGGTGTCTTGTCTAGCTATAAATCATGCAGCTATCAGTGTTTAAAGAAGGCACAGGCCAAAGAGCTGCAGGCTGTGAGGGCATCTGCGACTGGCACGCTCTCTTTGAGATGGACAACCACAGCAGAACCATGAAATATATTACTTTGATGGGAAATTAAGGCAAATCATCTGGTTGAGTAATGTGTTAAATATATGAGGTTCGGTAAGGCACAAAAGGGAATTAGTACTGAAAATCATGACTTTCCTCAAGCCCGCATGTCTTGATTCGATTTTGGTGTTTGTATTCACAGTAAAAAAAATATGATATGATATTATGAATCCATGATAAGACTGATTGTGTTATGTGGCTATTCATTTCTTTTATAATCAAAATTAATTAAGTTTGAAGATGTTGAAGAACAGTGCTTAAAGCTGCGTTTGGCAAGTCTTGCAGATTTAGTGGACTTAGGCCCCGTCCACACTAGTGTTCGTTTTTGTTTAAAAACGGAGACCTTTTGCTACGTTTGCACCTCAAGTCCAGACTAAAATGGAAAAAACAAAGACCTAAAACGGAGAAGTAGTGTGGTTTGCCTTTGGCAAAATTTAGAATGTTTACAACTTTCATGCCCCTCCCCCTCCATCAACGAATACCCTCCCACCGAGTTTGTGCTTGTCAGTGCGTGGGCACCAGATTTTCCATACCAACACATTTGGGCAAACATACTTAGATTGCTAACACACTAATAAATAAAGTAACTGGTTGGTAAAGCACAATTACCTGTGGAGAAGAAATGTTGCAAGCTTGAACCCAATTAAATCACGTAAATCTCTGTTCCTGTTTTTTTTTTTTTACGGGCATGGTCACTTTCTTTCTTTACTTCTTTCTTTTCAGCAGGTGTTCTCTATTCCTGTGTTGTTTTTGACCTCCTAGCTCTTGAGGTTAAGCGAGGAATTGGAATATTTTCCGCCATCACTCTTCAGTACTGTGCGAACTTCAGGCGTGTGCATGTGATTGTAACGTGCACGAGGGGTGGCATGTGCACGACCAACGCGTTCTCATCCCAATGGCGCTTTGGGATGAGAACGGGCTCGCACGACCTGTGATTGAAAGTCAGATCTCACACCCTCCTGCGCTGATTGGACCCGATGATCGAGGAGCATTGGATTTTTGCAAAACAAATAACATGCTCCATGTTTTTTTCTAAAACTACTTTATTTATATTGTTCTGTCGGATTATAGTGTCAAATTCACTGAATATGATCAGGAAAAATGTTGCAGACGTCAGCTTTATGAGTTATAAAAATTTTTTTAACAACGTCATAATTGCATTTAAGTTCAATTTACATTTACACTGCATTAATATAGGCCGACACCTATTCAAGGTACACATTATACTAAGTTCATGCATTTCCTGGGAATTAGTGTTAAAATATGCATTTATATTTGATCAAATTAATTATTCCTTGACAAAAACAAGTTATATATTCTAGTCTGCTGGAAAATCCTTACCTCTGTATTAATATGACTTTCTACGGTATATGCCAGTATTTGTCAGGAGAATGGAAGTCCTTTCGACACAGGTCAGGATGTATTCTTGAATTGAAGTCAGATTGAACAGATGGATCTTTCGAAGACAATCTTATTGTACGCAGAAAGATTGAATCAGATCTGTTCTGCTTGAAGGCAGGATGCTTTATCAGCAGCAACTACAACATGCACACACATCCTCATGTGTACATATGCATAATGATAAAACAAAGTAAAGCTTCTGATGAAAAATGAAAAAATATATATATACTGTAACTCTTTTACATAGAAGAATAAATATTTAGAATAGAAGATGCACCCATTCACCTTTTGAATGGTATATTTCTGTCCATTCCATAACATTAATGAAAGTAGCTATTCTGTTTGTCCAAAAATTGTGTATACCTGCACTTTTGCTCCATGCGAGCCATGTGGATTTCAGCCCATTAAAAGCATGGCAAGAAAGAACACACAGATGTTTCAAGTTGGCCAGCAGCCCACGTCTGTGTCTGTGGAACTGTATTTGACAGTTTTTGATTCATCCTGTTCACCCTATAGGTCAGGGTGAACAGATATCTGTGTACGTCTGTGTAGGGAAATGTTAGCGGTATGCAGTGGGATCTGTTTGGAGCAGAGCGAAGTGCTTCCTGATGTGGGCTGCCCTGTCAGAGGTTAAAAGCTAGCAACAGTTTGCACTTGGACTCTGAATGTGGATTTCGTTCTCTATTTTTATTTTTCTGCCCCTCGATCTCAGTCTCTTTTCTTCTTCTTTTATCGCTCTCTCTAAAATGTCTAATCCATCTGGGTCTAATGTGTGGCCAAAGCATCAGTATTCATCTTGCTCTCTCTTCTCTTTCCACCTCTTCCCCTTGTGTTTGTTTTTATACTATGGGGGTATGATAGCCATTTAATAATTCATTTTAAGAGTGTATACCCTTGCAATGAGAAATTCTGATTCATCCTTAGAGTTGAAGGCTGCCCGCTTCTTGCATCATTTAGGCTCGAGAATAAGCCGTGGCTCGCTAGCGCTCTTTGGAGTTTAGCAGTCTCCATTTTGTTTGCTGGAAAGTTTGCTGTGGACAAGCGGCTAGCAGAGTCAGGGGTTTTCCTTCCTTTCTCTGACGGCATGGCATTTTAAAAACAGACGAGACCACAACGGCCCCTTTGATCTGTTCTAACTCAGAAGGAAAGAGAGGGAGAGATGGAGCGAAAGAGAAAGAGAGAGCACTGACCAATACCAGCCTTCTCCCAACTGTGGTCTTAAAGATTAAAGGGGAATATTCTGTGAAGGCATGTGTGTGTGTGCGTGTGTTTGTGTGTTTGAGGTTGACTTGTGGACTATGGCTAAATGTGTCTGTGTAATTGAACAGTTTTCCTGGTTGTGCTGTGCTGTGGTCGCAGTAGCTCTTTTGAAGTGTTGGCTAGCTTATTTCCTACTTGTTTCATTCCCCTAATCCTAAACCTTAAACATCACACATAACCAGCTTCACTCAGCAAACACTCATGAATTGCTGCTATCCATCATCTTTACATATTACCCTGTTCAGTTTCCAACAGCGAACCAATTAGCAAAGACACATACATTTTTAATACGTTCTACTGTTACTTTAGTAACAGAAGGTATTGATTGTCAATCAGGAAAAAAATAAAAACAGATAAAAGTCAAAATATTCAATGAAAGTTTACAGAAGAAAGAGGTCACTTGCGCTTCAGCCTAGTTGGTGCTCACGAAACAGGACACGGAAATCTAAGGAAAAGAAAAATTGACAGTCATTCTGTACTAATACAAATAATTAAAACGTTCTGTGCTCCTGTCCTGCTCCTTGGTACGAGCTAAACCTTGGGTCCTTTTCCTTAAAGTTTACAGACACAATGGTAGTAAATGGGGCCAATTTGGGGCCAATTTTGTGGATTATTTAAAAGCAGAAATCAGAAGGGTTTTTTAATTTAATTTAAATTTTAATTATTTTTTTATTATTATTATTTTTTTTTTACAAAAATACATTCTTCTGTTAAAACTTGTTTATTTGAGCTGTAAACTTCTCCTAATTTTTATGCGTCTATGTTTTATGTTTTTTCGGTTTTAGGTATTGTGTTATGGAAACAAAGTTGTGAAACTGGATGAAAAGATGAGTTATTTTTTTAAGACTAAAATGGTGTCAATACAACACATTCTCATCCTAGGGTGTCATATACTGACGCTTTTGACAATGCGTATACATCCAATGCACATGGCACCCTTTAGCGTCAATATAACACGCTTCGGTTATGGTTAGGTTTAGGTCTGGGGTAGGGTTAGAGTTAGACCACTAGGAGGCGCCTTCTGGCCCATATACTACATCTGCATCTCATATTGACGCTAAAGGGTGCCATGTGCGTTGGATGTAAACGCATTGTCAAAAGTGTCAGTATATGACGCCTTGGGATGAGAACGGGCTGCTCATTGTTTACGTCTTGTGGAAATGAAACAGTTAATATTTTAGTGTTTACGGAATATTTTTGTTTACATTCACTTCCATTCTATATGCCTGTCCAACCCGATCTCACGAGAATTCGTACAAATTTTACGAGGTGGCTAATTCGTAACAATTCGTACGACCTCACTCGTACGAATCAGTACGTTTTTGCTAAATGGTACATATTTTACGAATAGGCCAATTCGTATGAATTCGTACAAATGACCTAACCCTGACCCCGCCCCTAAACCTACCCATCACGTGGGTTTGGACAAATCGTACGAATTCGTACGAGTGAGGTTGTATGAATTTGTACGAACCACTTTTTAAACACTCGTACGAATTCGTACGAATTGGTTGTGAGATAGCGTAGGCCTGTCTGTAAACCGGTGTTCTGACAATTCATGCTACCCATCGAGATTTGCTACTTACCGGTTATGCGCATGTGCAGACTCCGTTTTTTCTTTTCTTTTCTTTTTTTTTTTTTTTTTACAAAAGGTACATTTTCCTGTTGTTATAATGTATAATTTCCCTTTAAAAAATGCTTACTATCATATGAATATTTGTACGGTCAGCCAGCTGAAAAGGAATAACTGAAAGTTTCAGTTACTATGAGGAAAGGTGCTTTGACAATTCAAAGATGAATATGTTATGATAATTTTTACTTTTCACACCGTTTTAAAAATAAAACAGTAGTCTACAGTATACAGTAGCTACTCATAACTTAGAATTGTATTATAATTGTATTTCATACGACTTTAATCGGCATTCTGTGATCAATTCGCGCTACGGTAGCATTTTTCGACAAGGCAGCGAAAATTGGCAGAACACCAGACTTTTTCTGAAAAAAAAAAAAAGTCTGAATTCATTTTCGTGTTAATTAACAGTATGTCTTGAGGGCTGTCGTTGGAGCTTAATTTAAATTGAACCTGAATCATTCCTTTATGTAATATAACGAATTTGTTCACAGTGTTGGGAAGTACAGATTCTGTATTGTTTATTTATAATGTAAATGTGCATCTGTGTTTAGAATCTGGGTGTGTTTTAATGGCAGGCCTGAAAGTAGTATAAAATTTAATCCTAAAACCGTTTTCTGTATTGTCCACCTCTTTTAGTTTTGGTGTGATCAGTCCATGTTTCTTGGGTGGCTTCTGTTAGAGAGAGAGTAAATATAGCCTCGGAATAAACCATGAATACATGGTTGGGTACAGAAAATCACAGTGGCACAACGCCACAGAGAGGGACATGGCCTTGTGTGGGTCTCTGACAAACAGCACATGCCTCAGAGTGGAAACAGCAGCTCACACACAAACATACACTGCTTTATATGAGTGCGTTGCCCAAACAGCCCAGAAAATAGCGTCTCCCTGCTTCCATTGAGGGAAAAATTGCTTACTCACCCTCCCACATGCATCATTTCCTGTTCTTATTATGGAAAGTAATGGTGGAAGTGGGCCTCTGTTGGCTAAACTGTGATCAGTGTTGTTTCTGTATCTGATACTTGAATACCGATTGAAATACGGAGATGTGCACAAATTAGAATGGATGTGTACAGTAGGACTACAAATGGATGAATTGTTTGATTATAATCATGCATGCAAAACTTTAATATTATTTAGCTATATCATAATAAATAAATAAATGAATTAACAGCATCAGTGTGTGCTCAGGGTATTGCGTTATATTGAAAAAAAAATCTGCATTTGACAAATACAATATTGACAAAGAGCATGGGACATTTTTGATCATGCAAATATAGACTGGGTTATAATCAGGGGTGCACATAACTGGTGCGCCCTTGTGCATACATGCATGGTAAAAATAAATCATGCGCAGATGAAATCGTGGAGGGAAGCGCTTTTGAGTACCAACATTTTTGAGGACAGGGACACGTTTACTTACTGGAGTATCTCTGGTATAAAAAGCAATCATGATGATAAGTATGTTCTTTAATTATTAGTTGTTAATAGGGGTGCAACGGATCGCAATTGATCCGTGATCTGTACGGACCAGGGCCCATGGTCCGACACGCACGATATTTGCGGATTAACTGCTAAGTTTAACCATCATATAGTAAAAGTTTACCATTTGGATGTGTTTTGTAACGTCAATTTAGAGGAGGAAATTGGGACTTGCACACTGTTTTCTTTGCGCACTGCTACACACACCGGAAGCAGAGAGAGAGAGAGAAAGGAGCGCTTCAGACAGCGCATGAGCAGCGAATTGATTCCTCGTTCGCGTTTTCTTGTGCTTCAAGAGACACATACTGTCAGTCAGGGCCAGAAAGAACAAAGGAATTCAATCGCAATGAACAGCAGTTTATAAACAATGAGAGAAGTAACAGGTGCAGAATCAGAAATCAGCTTCTGGCGGGACTCTGACGACGCAGGGATGCAAATGGGCAGACTCCAGGCAATCCAGGCAGGAAACAGGCGATCCGGGAAATGGAGAAAACAGGAACTGGATAAGAAACACAGATCAGCCGACCCACGCCTACCAATACATATACTCACAGCACATGGGCGAGACAGTGAACCCATGTGCCGTGACACATACACACAAAATTAGGTCAAAATACCAGGTTCGGCAAGTTTTGTTTCGGTTATGTCATAAGTGGACAATTGACAGAGAAATTGTCCGTGCATTTGGTCTTAAAGTGGCAGCAGCCTAATATTTTTGCTGTTATCATTAATGTTAATAAAATAAAATAAAAATACAGAGAAAATACAAACAGATTTGTTCTGCAGTGAACATACTGTTATAGTGAGTTGAGCAGTCAGGAGGAAGGTGTTGACGACAGATTATAGGATAAGTGTGCCACGTAAAGTGTGAGTACCAAACAGCATCTCTAGTGCTCCCTTGAGAAAAGAAAAGAAAAGAAAAGAAAAGAAAGGAAAAGAAAAGAAACAGAAAAATAAGTTATGTTGACCCCTGGTTATAATTTTCTTCATGATATGTTGGGGTATAATTTAAACAGCCACAATAACTTTAGCTACATTACATTATTATATAAATAATTTTGAGCTCCTAAACTGGCCTCCACCCTAACCACTGTATGTTCAGATGATTTGGGATGCATGCTTTCTAAAGCATCCGCCTCAGTTTGTGTCTAGAACCACAAGGCAAATGTGACTGCTTGGTCCCATCCATACGATCGACCCCTGTTTTTTTTAAAAAAAAATATATTTACTTCAATATACTTTAAAATGCCATTTATTCATGTGATGGAAAAGCTCAATTCACAAAAACAGAAATAATAAATATTGTAATGATGTAAAAGTCATTAAATGCTTCTTTGCCGAATGAAAGTATTCTCTCTCTCTCAAAAATAAAAAAGTACTTACGCCAGCCTTGTGAATGGTAGTGCATACGTAACTTTATTTTAAAACACAATTGTGTGTGTGTGTAACTGTGAATTTGTGATTTAGATTGTCAAGAAAGGACAGGGGAACTACAAACAGTAATAAAAGGGAGCAAGAATTAAAATGTTTCGTATGATGACATAGGCTACTTTCTACTTTCTTTTTGCGTGAATTAACCTTGAAGTCAGGAAAGCAGGGCTGCAGTCAGAGCGATTTTGAATGTGGGACAAACACACAATCTAGCAGTTAGTGAGGTTTAGGATATAAACACGCACACATACACACATACTGTACAACTTCAATGGCACAGTCTCTTAGTAGAGTAAGAGCTTTTTCATCATCAATGTCCTGTGAATAAGCTCAGTGCTTAAAGTGTATTGATGGGAGATCCCTAGCTCATAACACACAGCTTTGACCCTCAGTCTGCCCTCACACACAGCACTGGGCCAACTTACAGTCTTTCAACAAGCCATAACAGTGTGTTTGCTGGTATGGAGTCATCTGTGTGTGTGTGTGTGTGTGTGTGTGAAACACAGATATATGCCTGCATGTGTGCGGAAATGCTCATAATCTGTGAAGTGTGTGTGGATTGGGTGTCAGTGAGAGTATTCTCTTCGCTTGGTGCCGAGCTCTCTGTGAAGCACCTGGTTGCTGACGGCTGATATCTTTCACTTTCCCCTGTGAATGTTTATGTGTCGACTGACAAAATTCCAGTCGTTGTGGAAACTCCTTGGGTGTTGGTGCTCTGAATGGCTCCTTTGTTTTTGCATTCCCGCGTTGTGTGAACAGTGTTTTGGTTTCCCGAGGCTGATAATTGCTGAAGCGACGGCAGGCTCTGCTGCTTTCCTGTGCCGGCTGCTGGGCTTCACCCTCCCAGCCGCAGACCAGACACTGATGCTAACTCCTCCTGACAAACACTTAAGCACACTTCAAACACACCTATGGTCAAATTTGTCAAACTTTTAACTGCTTTGACTGTGAGAAGAGAATAAAAGCAACACAGTCTGTAGACGTTTTTTTCTTTTGTTTTGTTTTCAGATAATTGTCCATGTGCGTTTTTGAAGGCCCTGGATTTTGAGGTTGTTATTTTACCGTCAGCTGTTGCAGACAGTTTGATGGGATATTTACACAGTGTGAAGTTCAGCCAAAGTGCGAGTATTCCATACTAAATTAGAGTAATTAACATGGTTGTTTTTCTTGCGTTCAGCCATAATGGTGAAGATGAGAAACACTTGCTGAAGGCTAGACTTATCAGCATGTTGTGGTCAATTACAAATTTAGTTTACACGTGATTTTCCTAATTATGCAGATTGTGATCTATTAAAATATTATATACAGTAGTATAAGCTACACTACTGTTTCAAAGAATTGGGATTTGTATGATTTTTTTAATCTTTTTCAGAAGTGATGCATTAATTTGATCAAAAATAAAGTAAAAACAGTAAAATTGTGAAATAGTATTTACAATTTTCTATATGAATATATTTTAAAATGTAATTAGTTCCTGTGATGGTAATGCTGAATTTTCAGCATCATCACTCCAGTCTTTAATGTCACATGATCATTCAGAAATCATTTTAATTTGGTGCTCAATATGTATTTCCTATTATTATCAATGTTGAAAGCAGAAAGTTTTGAAGAAACTACAATAATTGAAAACAGTTGTAACAATATAAAAGACTTTTGATCAATATACTGCATCTTTGCTAAATACTGTAGATTTGATTATTTTATTTTTTCTTAATTTCTGAAAAAAAGGAAGAAAAAAAGACTTGGCCCAGCAATTTTCCATTTTAACCAAAAATGTTCCTGTCTGTGCATTACTAATAAAATGCACACTGAAGAATATTAGTTTCACTCAGTTTATTGTAAGTGCACAAACAGGTTGACATTTGTTCATTTGTTTAGGTTGGTTCATTCTGTTTATATTTTGATAATATATTTATCCATCTATCCGTCTATTTTTTTTTTTTTACCATAAACATCCCAAAAAAACTTTCATGAGAAGTCAGTGTGTGTGTGTGTGTGTGTGTGTGTGTGAGTAGCAGATCCTGGGATTTTTGAGCTGCACAGTGAGAATTGATCCCCTGTCTTTGATGTCTGTGAGGGCAGGCTTAGCCACCCTCTCCCAGTGTTTGCTTTGGCCCGTGCACCAGCACAGCAGCATTGGGCCCTGGTAGCTCCCTTTAATATGATCAGTGGGCCAGTTCTTTTCATCAGTCTGGAGGTCTAATGCCTTTAACTGGCTTACGCTGACCTTTTCTATCCCCCCTTAACACAAACACTCACACACATAAACCCACCCACTAACACATACACAGACATCACTTCATCCCCATCCTCTGTTCCTGCCCTAACGGCCTCTGGGAGTCACCGTGTCACTGGGGCGTGACGGTGGCAGAGGCTTCTGGGTAACAGATGCATGGATCACCAGAGGGCTTGTGCTGTACATGTCAATGCACCTGCCGTGAAATGACTACATGGGAAAACATGAGCATTAAGGAGGAGATTATACTTCGCAAATTATTATTCATGCTATAGGAATACCGGTAACTGAATTGCTCTCATATTGAAACGTCCATCAGTTTAGATGACATACCAGCCGGTAAGGTGCTCACAGGTCAAACCAAAATGCAAATAAAAATACTATACAGTATTTAATGATCACCAATGATTAATCATTTGAATAGTTTAAAAATACCCGTGAAGTGGTCCAGATCTATAGTGAGAGTAAGTGAAGTCAGAAAGACAAGAAGAGAAGGGGAAAATGCCAAAAAAAAAAAGGAAATAAATAAATAAAAATAAATAAAAGCAAATCTAGCAGGCAGATGAGTGCTCTGCTCCATAAATGTTTTTAGGAAGACACATGAGATATGAGGGTGTTATTTTAGCCAAGCTTTTATAACAACTGTCAGACTGTCATCATGGAAAAGACCAGTGAACATGGGATGAAGCAATTCAGCCTGCACTGTGCTGATGGAGTATCTATCCGTCGTTCCATCATTCCGTCCAATCAATTCCTTCTATTGTCCAATATCATTCCATGTATTGTTCAATACGCTGGCCAAATTGGTGCCCTATGTGAAAATTATGTGTTACCAATTCCAGATCGGTTGAAATCGCGTCCAGGGATTTAGATATTATTTTTATTTTTCATTCTATCTATCATTGTATCATTTCATAGTGTGAGCTGTCGTTCTACAGTATATATTATTCTATCATTCTATCTATTGTTCTATAGTTTTTATACCATTATGTCTATTATTCCATCTCCTACTGTAATTCTCTCTATTCATCTTTTATCGTTATTTCTAACAATTGATCCATCAGTTTCTTTGTCTCTTTGTAATTTCTAGACTATGATTCAGAAAAGTCTCATGTTTGGAACTGCATAGTGTATTCTTGCAATGCTAATTTCAAAGCATAAAAATATAATTTAGATATGTGCAGGATATATTTTATTTCTATACCTTTATACCCCATTTCTCATTTATTTTATTTTTGGTATGTTAATGTTGTTTTGTTTTATGTAAGAAAAGTGCAGAACTGTTTTTTAATCACCTTCATTGCAACCCCTCTTCCACTGCATAGAGTGTCTTCCTTGTCTGGCAAAATTTAAATATGGTTTCCAAATTCTGCATTCATAAGGCCAAAAAAAAAAAAATCTTTTCATAAGTTGTTTTGAATTGCAAATTTGTCTAAATCAGCCGTCGCAGAGGAGGCCAGGCCCATGGCGCTTATCCTCCAAACCAGTAAGCCTGGCGACGTTGGCAGCAGTGCACTCATACACGCATACACACAAACACAAAATGTCATGGCATAATTATGTAACCCAAACCTCGGCAGATTATTTAAATGTGTGCTGGAGGTGTCATCCTCAGTGTGCCCATGGCAGGTGAGTGGTGTCACATCTCAGAAGTGGAACGGAATCCCCCCCCCCCCCACACACACACCACCAAAAAGAATGCACAGAACTCTGCCATGCCGGTCTAATCCAGGAGCTGTGCATATGTGTGTATATTTGAGCAGATGTGTGTTAGCATGTTACCTTTGATGGGTTGGATTAAAGCAAATCTCCACTCCTTTGGTGCAGTTCAAACACATAGGGACAATACTGCACACCACAGCCCAGCTAATGAGAGATAAACCTGAGCCCAGGAAAGTGAGCGACGACACATCAACCTGATTAAAGACCAAGTCTCTTTCCAACTCGTTCTCCCATCACGCACGCATCTAATTCCATCCTTCTCTTCACCTTATTCTTTGTTTGTTCCCCTTTCTTTTGGAGAGCATGGCTTGACAAAGAGGCCAGCTTGACTTTTATTGCTGTGATGGGCTGTGAATGTCTTTCACTGCATGTAAATGAAGAGCTTACATCTTTCTGTGTGTCTCTACTCACTTATAGAAGGGGCTTTGTGTTATTACAGAGGTTGTTGACTCTGCAGATTTAGAGCTGAGCTCTCTGCTTTGTGATTTGATAGCTTAATTAAACATGCAAATCTGCTATCTTTATACATCACACTCAAAGTGGCCCATTCACAAGCACCTCTTTCATCTAATAAATAAGGCTCTGGATATGCAGAATTGCGCAAGACGAACATAATAGCTATGCCATGTGTGTGAATGTATGAGTATATATATATATAATAGTATATAAGTAATAACAATAACTGGGTAATAACTATACTAACCCTAAACCCTTAAACCTAAACTTAACCCAAGTCACACCGTAAGTATATACTTCAGTGCATGCACTGTAGAATAAATAAAAATATTGTCGTCTTTGAGTTTATTTTTTTGTTTGTTTAGCTTTAATTTATTTTTATTTCAGTTTTAGTCATTTTGTGCTTTAACTTACATTTATTTTATTTGAGTATTTGAGTTAGTTGCTTTTATTTCTAATTGTCTACATTTTTTAAAGTTTGAGCTTTTCATCTAATATTTATATTTTATTTCAGCTTTCTTTCAAGCAATGAATTAATTGAATGAATCAATACATTTTAATAGTTTAATTTTAGTTAACAATAACATTATTCTAATCATAACTTGATGTTTTCAATATGTATAATATAATATGCTATCTATGCTATTTTTTCAATCTTAATTTTTATTATTCCAGGGCTTATGTATGCTCACTGACTGTATGTTAAGCTAACAGGCAGTGTTGATGTCAGTAAAGTGAACATTTTATGACATTGATTGGAGATTTTGCTTTTAGAAGGGA
Organism: Pimephales promelas; assembly: GCF_988280905.1. NCBI lineage: Eukaryota > Metazoa > Chordata > Actinopteri > Cypriniformes > Leuciscidae > Pimephales > Pimephales promelas. The sequence goes on along the minus strand of NC_142769.1, from coordinate 32,428,394 downwards.
AGCCTTTACTGCTAGTCTTACAAATGACCCCTCTATCTCCGGTACTGACACACCGCTGCGTTGCTTGTGTTGACACAGCTCCGTATGTTCTGGGCAGGGTGATGAAGCTGTCCGGCGGATTTGAGATGTGGTAATCCGCTGCTGAATTAGCTCAGGAGGATGTCTCAAGGCGGTTGCGGTGTGGTGCCACTTATGTAGGATTGAGTAAGTACCCTCTGGTCCTCTCGCCTCCCGTCAGAGGAGCCGCCCCTGGGCCAGGGAACAGATCTCAGCCTCCTGTCTCTCAGACTCCTCACAAAAGAAAACAGAGTACTGACACAAAGAGACACTCTGACATGATCTGATTTTAATAAGCTCAGTGTGTTGAGGGTGACTTGTTTGCGAGGGAGGTGAATGGAAGAGTGTTTGGCAATGTATGTGCGTATGTCGAGGGGGGTCAGCGGTCGGAGAGACCCAGGTTGATTGCATTTGGGTGTGTGCGTATGCGATTGGTTTCGGGGTGAGGGTTAGACTCCTGTGTGCGGCGTGATCCCGGTGAATCTCCTCTTTGAAGCGGAACAGATGTGGATTTGCATATGTGCGGGTCCCAGGCTTCAGTGGAGATTAGCGGCTGGTTTTGTGGAAGGTGCATATTTAATAAAGGCCTGAAGCGATGCCGAACGCAGAGCAGACCCCAACAGACACGCAGGACAAAAGCCGAGGAGCGAGAGGAGGGCCGGTGACAGGCAGAAACAGACCTCAGACCAGATTGGACCGGCCTTTTTAGTGGAGCTGTGACAAGACTTTAAGGGTTTACAGACAGAGAGTAAGAGAACGGAAGAAAGGGAAAAGTTAATATAAGAGGGTTTATAACTTGTTCGGTCTCATTTGCAAGTTTATTTGTTTGTTTGCACTCTTGTCTTTTGATGTAAGGTTGAGCTTTTACCCCTTTGTTCATGCTCATGATCTTTTTCTTTTGTAATTTGGGATAAGGGGGTGGGATGGGAAGCAGAAATAAGGGATTTAGTGGAGAATATTTGGAGATGAAAATAACTCCACATGTTTCGAAACCATGGGAGTTTGAGATCAACAAAATGATCAATGGATGTGAGTCAGTTTCATCAGTAATAAAATCTATTTTTTATAAAAAATAAAAATTTTATTAAATGTACTATTAGTTAAACTATTTAATAAGTCTAATGATGGGTTTATTACAACATTAAATAATATTGTAATAATAATGTCTATTATAAATTATGTATACCAATTTTGAAAACAAATTTTGGATTGATCCAAAAACAAAATTTAAGGATGATTAATTGACCTGTTTTTTTTTTTTTTTTTTTTTTTTTTTTTTAAACTTTTTTCAGTCAGTACGGAACCAAGAGGCACATAATTCATAGTCTTTTTGATCTGTTTCTCGGTGAGTTGTTCTTTATTCATCCACTGAGATATATTCCACTGTTTATTTTCAGGAACTGAGAATCAGGTAGTTTTTAGAGGCACTGATTTTCTTTTCCTCTCTCTTGTGCCTTCTCTCCTCTTTCGCATTCCTTCATTCCCTGAACTAACCCACTGAGCTGAATCTCTACTACAGGTTTGAGTGAAAGTGTTTTTTTTTTTTTTTTTTTTTTTTTGCACTTCAATTGGTTAAGAGAGGAATATGGTAGATAAGAGAATTCTTAAAAACTATACCGTTGAAAAGTTTGGGGTTTGTTTTTATTAGAAGTCTCTTAAGCTCACTAAGTCTGTATTTATTTGATCAAAATACAGTAATGTTGTGAAATATTATTACATTTTAAATAAATGTGATGATAAATCAGAATTTTCAGCATTATTAGTCTCCAGTGTCACATGATTCTAAAATGATGATTTGCAGCTCAAGAAACATTTCTTATTATTATCAATGTTGAAAAATATCAAGTCACCTTTATTTATGTAGTGCTTTTTACAATACATATTGTTGCATAAAGCAGCTTTACAGTGATAACAGGAAATTAATGCAACAAATATTGGACGTACAGCGGCTCAGAAGAAAGTCATTTTCCAGGTTAAGTACTTTCAGCCTTGATTCTTTTGTGTTGTAAAAATGATAGCTATTAATTTAGGGACTGTTTAAACAAAACTTTGTATGCATTCCAGCTGTTCATTTACACAACAATGGCATTTTGGTGGCCTAAGAATATAAACTTTGAAACTGACACAGTCATCGTCTGCACCATCCTGTCTTCCTCTTTACTACACTTCCCAGAACTCCTTGTGTCTTCACACCTGAACTTACTTCCTCATTACATACCTGTTTATCGTCATCATCATCCGTGTCACCTGTCCTCACCTCGTTAGTGTTCATTGGTATCTGTATTTAGTTTCCCTCTGTTCAGTCAGTCCTTTTCAGTTTGACTTTGTTACTGTACCACAGCCTTTTTATGGAAACTGTGATTTAAAAAAAAAATCATGGGATCTTTTTTGATGCATGGGAAGTTTAAGAAAAAAAAAGTTTTAATGAACTTACTTCAGAAAAATGTTGATTTCTAAAAAAAAAAAAAAAAAAATCATACTGACCCCAATTTTAAAGCAGTTATCAGGACAGAAAGTGTCAAAGAGAGAGGACAAAAGATGAGGTGGACTCTTACCGACATAATGTGAAATGCTAAAATAATCAATCACAACAAGCAAGGAAACAACACAAGAGGTGATGGAAAAGAAGAGATTGTAGCTATTTCTGTGTTTCTTATTAGTTAAAGAAAGAATGAAGTTGTTTGGGAAGTCAGGAAAGCGCTGCTTCTGGATTGTGTCTCTGGGGTGGTGCTGTCCTCCATGGAGTGGATGAGATGATGTCTGTCTATGTGTGTGTGGCACGTCTGTGAGTCTCAGTGGAGGCCCTGTGCCTCAGTGGGGTTAATCCACCCTCAGAAATCCTCCTAATGAAGCAGATCACACCCCAGCATCACGGCTCACTCAAGTCAGTCTATCCGCACACAGCAGAACAAAGTCATAACACCAACATAAATATTTCAGTCTGCTTTTTATCTCAGTGCTAACATGATAACACCACTCCGTGGTTTGGGTCAGGCGTGAAGAATAAAAGGGGAGAGATGAGAAAAGAAAGAGAAAATTTGAAGTAAGATTACAATAGATTATTTGATCTAGAAGATAAAATGAATGGCCAAAGTTCACCTTCAACCACTCATCTATGAGCAAGACAGGTAAAGAATGACGAACACCACCTCAAGATTTCTTTTAATTGAATTATCACACTTTTTCCCCCTCTGAGCGTCCTAACAAACGAGAGCGAGGCCATCCGACAGAACAGGAAGAGAGACACTTAGTGATGCCTATAACAATCACAGACATTTAGTATCTCATTTGAGATGAAATGTGTTATTTTTAACCCTCCCAGTGGGATTGGCGTAATCACCTCACATGTATAGTGCGCATTGCAGTAATTAAACTATTACAAAGGGGCAGTTTCTGATCAGGCGAAACACAGGAGACACAATAGCAGGGCCCTACCTTAACATGTCGGCCCTCGGACGGACATTAATTGATTCTTTGTAGGAGGAAATGAGGAGAGGAGAGTTACCTGCGTACCGCACAAACCAGATTAAACCCTGTGATGGGGTCGTCAATGTGATGGTGTGTGTTTGCATTTGATGTGCCTAAAGGAGGCGCGTGAGTGTGTGTTTGTGGTGAAGAGGTGTGTGTGTGTGAGGGCACTGGTCTGTGAAGAACCACAGAGAGGGAAAACGCAGGGCATCCTTTATTTATTTGTGTGTGAAATATTTATCTGTCACAGTGACGTGGAAGAATGGGGCTGTCAGTCTCCTCTGCGCAGTCAAGAGTGTCGACAAGCTGGCAACGGAGCCTGGACCAATCTCCTGTGAATAATTGCTGGAATTTCACTTTTGGGAACACCGACTCCCCTTTCGATGCCACACTTTCTCTATGTGTGTGTGTGTGTGTGTGAGAGAGAGAGAGTGTCTCTTTTGCATCGAGAAAAAAATAAATCCTTCAGGACATCTACCTTCAAAAAACAGACAGATATGTACGACCTCCAATAAATTATTCATATCATTACTAAACAAAGAAAAGCCAATCAAGCTGAAAACCAAATCAAGCATTAAATGTGTGCACACAAACACACCCTGTTGAGTGTGTGGACACTCCTGAGTTCTAGTAGTGTGTGTGTGTGCATGTGTGCTTGTGTTTGTGTTTGTGTGTGTGGTCTTGAATCAGAGGAGGGAGATGTAATTCGGAGTGAGCAGCGTTTAATTGTTTTAGCACTCCTGTCTCTTCAGGGAACTCTTCGAGTCCTCTCATGCAGATAAACACACCGCACAAACAATAACAGGCCTAACGTGTTGGCTTACAGCACTCTGGGAAATTCAGCGTTGATGCGGGTGTCAGGGAGGGAGTTATTCTTAAATTGCATTAAGCATTTGTTCTTTATTTTAATGTCTCAGGTTCAAAGCACAATTACTGTAGGGTTCCCTGAGTGTCTGCTTTTACTGCCTGCAGTCATGGGGTCATATGTTATCTAAGTAGCAAAAGAATGCGCCATTGTGGGCTCTACATGCAAATGGATGTGCGTGTACACAACACACACACACACACAAGTATACAACTACACACAATGAAATGCAAGGATTGTGGTCTGTGCATGCATAATTGAGGTGTACCTTGCTTTGGGAGAGTGGCTGTCATCTCTGGATGCTCATGCCACATTCCAGCAGAAAGCATCTTTGAATAATGAAGAGCAGCAACACACATGCAAAATGCAGAAGGAAAAGAATTGCAGGGAAAAGTGAGAGCTTTTCAGTTTAAACGGCACAGCTTAAACATTTATTTAAAGCGTTGCAGACATATATTTTATTATCACCATAATTAAACTTTATACATTTAAACAAATAAAGTCATTCACATGAAGTTAATATTATTTAATAACTATAATATTGTTTTATAATTTATTTAAAAAAATATTGTTAGGGTGTTGTGGTTTTATATTAGATTAAATTGAAAATAATATTTCAATAATAATAAATTGAAAAAATATTCCGGAATTGAATTGTCATGCACAGGGCATGTCAAACTTTATATTCCTCTGAACCTACTCTATAAGCTGTCAGTGTATGTTTTTCTTTTTTCTTTTTTTTAGTAAGGACAGTAATTGTAAAGTAACTATTAGTCATGGTGTTTTCAATAGTGATTTATCCTCAGATATTCACCAATTCCTGTTTTTCAGGTGCATTTTGTGTTACTTCCCTCTGTTCGGTGAAGTCAAATCAATGTGTATCGTTAAAGATAAAACAATCTGAAAACGAAAGGCTAGTATTCATGTTTTCTTTTTTCCTGGCCATCTCCTTCCCTCACTTTAAAAGACCACTGGCCATACAAAAGATTAAATAATAAATTAGAGGGTGGTCATAGAGCACGCCGGTCAGAGTGGGATTCACAGCCAGACTCACTGAGGAATCAATTATTTAGAGACAGGTCCGAGATTAAACAAACGCTCTAGCCATGAGACAAACTCCTCCACGCAAGGGCCCGGGAATCATGCGTATTTGTGTGTGTAACAGAGTGTATTTGGTGAGTGTGTGTGGGTGTACCGCGAGCAATTCTAAAGGGAAGGGAATGCAAGGGAGCGTGGGGCTCATAGCTGAGGGAGCCGTCGCCATGAATTAGTAAAGTGTAAAAGTAGCTAACTGTGTTCAGAGGCCAACTTTCAGAGATAACAGTATGTACCTGGATGTTTAGTGTGTGTGTGATTGTGTGTACTGTAGACAATAACCCTTGTGTGTTTTGTGTGCACTGAATTTTTTTTTCACCTTCATGAGTTTCAAAATATGTATGCCTTTTTTGCCTAATATGGGAACCAATTTTGCTTTGGATTTGAACACCATTGATTTTCATTTTAAAGACAATATCTTCTTTTGTTGTTTTCAGATCACGAGTAAATGATGACAGAATTCGTATTTAGGGGGTACTGTCCTTTTAATCAATTTTTGCACATTGTACCTTACCTTTGTGTTACTTAAATGCAGAGCTGTGATACATTGTTTATTGTCCTACCATTAAAGTCTAGAATCATTTAAATTGGAAGCAGAATACAAGTGGGACTAATTTCATGCATTTGATAATAAACTCGAGCATCACAGTTGGCGTCAACAGTGGCTTTAGCATTTTAAAGCTGAGGAGGGCCCTGGTGGGGAAGACAGTTTTAAAAATTGCATGTGTGGCATCATGTCTTGCTGGTTTAAACTCGTGTCAGTGTTGCTGGGACAAGTAAATGACAGTGTGACTGTGGTCTCAGCTGTGGGTGAGATTCTTTAACTCACGGGGGAATGGCAGTGTAAAATGTGCCATTTGATTTCATTTTACACGGGGTGCTGAGTGTCCATGAAGGGGGGGAAATGCTACTCTCCCCAGGTCCCCTGCCCGGCACGGCCCAATATCGTACCTAATTAAGTTTAGAGCAGTGTTTTCATTTGTTAATCACTTAAGTGCTTCCAGGATAACCTGATCTTCAAAGGTCTGGTCCCAGTAGCCCCCAATGTCAAAATGCAATTATATGCATGATTAGCTTGACCTGTTTCCAGACCCCCACCCTGTCCCACTCCTTCTCTCTCTGTCTCTGTCTGTCTCGACTCTCTTTCTCTTCTTCTATCCTCCTCTCCCTCTCTCTCTGCGCATTTGCATGTTGAGAATAGTTGTGTAGGTGAGTGAGTGACCTTGTGTGCGTGCATGTGTGTGTGTGTGTGTGTGTGTGCATCTCACTATATGTGCAGCAGGGCACCCCCGTCTGGTGGCAACAGGAAATTATGTGTTTGAGTGTGGGTCTGCCGGCAGATCATATGTTGGCAGAAAGTTGTTAGGAGACAATCATAGATAAAGGTGAGGCAATCTTGAAAATCAGCTTCAGAGAGTTAAAAGAGAAAATAAATACATAAGAATAAAACAATTTATGCTGCTTAAAGGATAATACGATCAGGAATATTAATCAAATCATCTTGATCCTTGCTGCGTGTGCGCTGCAGTGCTTAGCAACGCTTCAATCCCTCTCTAATCTGATTGTGTGTAGATAAGGCGGCTTTAGTGACGCCATTGTGCCATTCAACTATGCACATATGTACACACATACTGATCAGTGTCTTTGAGAGTTAAAAAAAACACCCACATAGTCATCAAACACAAAGGTGTTCATGGATTATTTGGTGCTATTTCTTTAAATCTATAATAATTAATCTATCATTTTTTTAATTATAGGTGAATTTTTCACACCAAAAGTAAACTACTGAAAGTAATTAAAATGGTGAAATTGTTAATCATTATTATTAATTTATAGTTAATATTATTTTTAATTATAATTGTTATAAACAAAAAATATTGAAATGTATATGAATATTTATATATTTTTTTTAAAGTTGCATATATATATATAAAATTTTGGTGTGGGGTCCAATATCTTTTTGGATCTGTATCACAATATCTTCTTTTGTGTTGTGCTTTAAAAAAAAAAAAAAGTAATACAGGATTGGAATGACATGATGGGGAGTAGATGATGAAAGAATAACAAATTTTCAAGTCATATATATAGCATCTAAAATATACACGTTCCTCAAACACTCATATTTTAACCTAAAAACACTTGCAAAAAAAAATTAAATTCCTTTCCCCCCATATCCAGTGTGTCACTTTTCATGTTTACAATGATATATGTTGGGACGGTTTCTACACCATTCCCAATTCATGATCATGCCTAGAGCTCACAAACACAAGGCCAGCCCTGCTAAAAAGACAGAAGACACAGACAGAAACACTGTTCCTGATTCTCTCGATAGTATTTGAGTATTTACAATTAACTTTACTGGTTCATAAACTTCAAGTTCAGAAGTGAAAAATCAACGTTCATTAAAGGAGAATTAAAGGAGAATTAAAGGAGAACTGAGTTGGAAAAAAAAGATAGTTCGCAATGCACAAACACATATTTAAGCAAGCACACTTAGTTCGCATGCTTCTTTCACTTTTTCATTCTCTGTTCCATCCTCACGTTGTGTTGAAGGCCTGTGTCAGTGTGTAATTGGTGAGACCGAGGGGGAGGAGTTAATTACATTTAAAGGAATATGTGAATAGGAGGTCTCATGTGCTGTCTGACATGCAGTCACCCTCATACACACAATGTGCGTCTCTCAGGAGGGACACTCCGGTCCCTGGGTGCTCCATTAGACAGATTCACAATGAGAGAAGTTGAAAAAGGAGGGGTAAGGGGTGACGGTTGGCAAAGAGAGGATGTATGCAAGTCCTAGAATATTCACTGTGTGTTTGTTTCGCAATACAAATGCACACATATGCACATTCAAACTCATTAAAACAAAACAAAACAAAATGAAAACAAAGGCAGTGCTCCAGCTACCGACTTTTCTCATTGTTTTCTGTCTATTGTGAATTTTAGATGCTCTGTTTGGCAGAGCAGTCACACAGAACGCTAATAAAACATCTTTATTTCTGTCGCTCTCAGTGTTTTGCTCTATTTCTTTAACATGAACACGCACTCAGAACCTGCTGTTCCCAACAATGTAGGTTGTTTCAGGTTTCACTATCCTTGTAGGGACGTTTTGACTACAAAATGTAGGCAAAACTTGATCCATACATTCAGAAACAGTATACATAAATCCAAAACATTTCCAACTATGTATCCAGAGTCAGACGTCTCTGACTTGTTATGGCAAATCATTCTCAGTGACTGTCCATCTCTGCGGCATGACGAACCGTAATAGTGCAGACACACTTTTTCATCAGTGCTATATCAACTGTTGGTTTGATGCGTTCTGCTGTAGTGTGGTTTTGGAAAAAAGTCTTTGTACTGAATTCAGTAGAAAAATGTTTTATTAATTGCCATATGTTTATTGACTTCTCTTTCATGTCTGTTCTTTTGTTCTTTCTTTGTAGTGGCAAAAGATCCCTGTGCATCATAGTTTGGGAGCGATCTGAAATGTCAAAGGTGTCCTTTTGATGTCAAGTATGGGCCTCATGCAAGGCAGCACCTGTGTGGGATGCCGTGTGTGTCTGTGTGTGTGTGTGTGTGTGTGTGTGTGTGTGTGTGTGTCATATTCTCATCCAAACTGTCAGGCTGCTCCTGCGGGAACAAGGGATAATAAAGAGACGAAAAGAAACTGGGTTGTGCAATCACCTGCTTTCTCGCTCTCTCTCCATCTCTCTCTCTCGCTCTCATTTAGCAAGTGGAGTGATTGTAATAGTTTGATGAGTGAGTATTGAATGTTTAACATGTAGATCTCTTTGAACCTGATATGATCTGACTTCCACTGAAACCCTTCCCAAAGTGTGCTGCAATACATGTTTCACTATCAGTCCAGCCATCAACGTTCTCTCTAATAAATTAATGAATATATATGGTGTGCTGCGTGTTTTTGTTTGTATTTATGTGAACCAGTGTGTGTGTGTGTGTGTGTGTGTGTGTGTGTGTTTCAGCTGCCATAACGTGTTGCGAATCTGAATCTGAACTTTAATCCACTCCATCTGCTGGTCAATAAGATGAACACACAGCATAAAGCTGAAACTCCTACAGTCTCACGAAATAATCTTTCACTTTTTTAACAAAGCGAGCTTGTTTGTATGAAACTATGGTACAAACAAGCAAAATGCTAATTTAAAATACAAAATAAAACATACAAACAAGCTTTTAATAATACCATTGGTTTTACTTTCTCATAAGTCCAACAAACAAGTGAAAAATACCTGAAGGAATTGTATTAATGTTCCTAATGAAAACAACCAGCAGCAAAACAAACATGTTGTTAATTCTCTTGGTCTTCATTGTGTTTTATAACAGTTCTACCACTACTACAGATGTGTTTCCACACAGTGTCTGTGGAGAGTTCTATAAAAAGTTGAATGTAAGAGTGGGGAATGGGGAGACGAGAGTGGTGCACGGGTGTGTGTGGCGCACTTAAAGGGACATAGACATTTTCTTTTTTTATCTTTTTGCAGACTTTTATTAACAATAATAGACATATATACATTATGTTCCTATAATTGATCATTAAGCCTTCACCTGGTAACGTTAAAGTTTGGTTTCAATACACCTTGCTTGTCATCTCTGTTTTTCGTAGCAAGTATGCAAAGCTTGGGCCAACTGTAGTCTGAAAAAACGTGTATCGGTATACCAGCTTTGATCCTATTATCTAGGCCTGTTAAGGTATGGTAAGATTTACAGCTGTTCCAACCCGATCTCACGACCAAGTCGTACGAATTCGACGAATGATTAAAAAGTGGCTAATTCGTAACAATTCATACGACCTCACTCGTACGAATTAATACGATTTTGCTAAATCGTACATATTTTACGAATTGACCAATTCGTATGAATTCGTACGAATGACCTACCCCTTACCCCGCCCCTAAACCTAACCATCACGTGGGTTTAGACAAATCGTACGAATTAGTACGAGTGAGGTCGTACGAATTAGTACGAATTAGCCACTTTTTAATCATACGTCGAATTCGTACGAATTGGTCGTGAGATAGTGTTGGTTGTTCAGCTAAATTCGTTGGGCAAAATCCAGTGATTTCAATAAGGATCTAAATGTTTCGGAATTTCACATATATAGTTCGAGGCTCTGTCCCAGTTTAAAACTAGATTAAAGATGCATCTCTTTAGCCAAGCATTCAAATAATGCTTACCTTTTATTCCTCTGTTGAATCAGATCGAATGCATTTAATATTATGAACAGTAGCTATGCTAATTATTTCCCATTTGCTTTTCTGTTGTTATCTAGGGACGCTAGTCCCAAGGAAAATGGAGTTTGTCAACTCCAGTTTGTATCCAGCCTCTCACGGAGATTTCAGATGCCCCAACACTTGCGATGAGACTACTCAACGCCGGCGATATGTTATGCCCTAAATTATTACACGAATAAATATGTATTTTTTCCATGTACATTTCTGAAATGCACTTTCTGTAAAGCTGCTTTGAAACAGTATTGTGAAAAGCGCTATACAAATAAATTTGAGTTGGAAAATTTGAATTGAATAAGGATTTCTCCACACAAATGGAGAAACGCTGTGTTGACCAACAGAAATCTGTTTGGTTTGAAAATGACTGTGATGACTATTGGCAATTGGCATTTTTCCCCAAAAAAAACTTCGGGAAAAACCCATCTTTTGTCCAGCTTTGCAATAATGGAACTTGTACATATTCAGTTATGCCGCTTTTCCACTACATAGTACCAGCTCGACTCGACTCGACTCGCCTCGCCTTTGTTTGGTTTTACACTGTGTAAAAGTTGTACCTGTACCTACTTTCGGGTACTTTTTTTGGAACCACCTCCGGCGAGGTTCTGAGTGAGCTAAGGCGATACTAAAATGCCACGTGAAAACAATGCCGACTGCTGATTGGTCAGAGAGAATCGTCACACGCATCATTACACGCGCCAGATGAAGTATCCAGAATAACCCTGCCATGTTTAAATAGTTTGGCTAGAGACAGTTACTAAATTTACTACTATTTTTATGGCAAATCGGAAGAATATGAATACGCTGTGGTCAAACGGTGCAGACTTTCCTTTGTTTCGTTGCCGATGAGAGGATCCAGTGAGAACTTGATGGGGCAACGAGTAAGGAAAGACGTTGCTATGACGACCGGGTACTGATTGTGTTGGTACTGTCTGCAATGGAAAATGGAGCGTAAAAAGCGAGATGAGTCGAGCTGGTACTGGCAATGGAAAATAGACTGCCATAAGACTGAAGCATAAGCATAAGACTCATAAGCAAGTGGGACCCACTGCGCCCCGGTATGAAGGTGGGATTGGCAGACTGGCTCAATGAGGGCACCGAGGGGAGACAGGCACCATAAAATGAGGTGGAAATCGTCTTCCCCAAAGAGGGGTGAATACTCTGAAGCTTGACACCACTGGCGTCAGGGCTTCTTGGCCTACTTAGAGATAATAACGATCCTCAGATCAGTTTTACCATATGGATTTTAGAAAGTGCATAGTATTTTATACAGCTAAAAAGCCAGAGATACTTCTAAGATAAAGTTGGTGGCAAATTCGGGGTAATTGTCATATCTGTCACAGTCCTCGCCTGCACCAGTCTGTCTTCGTCACCTGCACTACACTTCCCAGGATCCTCTTGTCTGCACACCTGAACTCACTCCCTCAATCAGGAGTTCATCGTCTTGTTCACCTGTATCACCTGCCTTCACCCTGTTATGTTTGATTCATGCGTGTATTTAGTTTGCCTCTGTTCAGTCTGTCCTTGTCGGTCGATGTTCATGTTACCGTGTTGCTTCCCTCTGCCTGTATCCGTGCTTGTTATATTGTGAGTAAACCTTTGTATTGGCGCTTTTGGACTCTGCCTGTTCTTCTGCCTGCACCACACTGTGACAATATCACGTGTCTAACTTACACAAGAGCAAAACCATTACCCCGGGTTATCCACTGATGATCTGTCTGTTTACAGGTATGTTAAATTAGTTGTTTATTGGGGAATGATCTGGTTTAGTGTTAATAAACATGTATTGTACAGTGTTTTGAGGGGTAAGATTCCATTTTGATGAATCCCTGTTTTGAATGTTTTATTTGGATGTCACATAATTGTTTATTTGTTTCATTATTTCTTTAATCATTTCATTGTTATATCATATGAAAATTTCAATTAATACATGTTTGAATGTACTCTAGTATATATTAATTTTAATGTATACTATTGTAATCAACTAGTAATAATATGTTGATGTTATGTATCATAAGGAATTCTAAGACAGACAAAAAACAGCAGGGACATAGATTCACTTAGAACGCTGAAGACACAGAAGCTGACGCTCTTTGGTTCAGGTGTGCTTTATAGTTTCCTGGCCGGTGACGACACATGACGTTCCGTCACGCCATTGGACTGGTAGAGGCGTTCCCACAGCATTTCAACGCAGCTCGAGTTCCATTGAAAGGGATTTATTGTTTTATTCAGACTGAAATCTAACTTTAAAAACTGGTCGTACTTACTGAAAGAGAGATGGCTGAGGGACACACTAGGCCCGACTTTGCTAATGGATGGCATCTGGATTAATTAACTGTTAGGAAATCACTGACTCCTAACAAATGTTTGCGTCTTGGGAGAAATCAAACGAGAGACAGATGAAATTAAGGGGATCTCTCTCTCTCTCTTCCTCTCTCTCTCTTTTTCTTTATAGTAAAAATCAGTTTGCTGGTGGCAGTTTGCTGACATCTTTGTTAATAGATCCCTAGATGAGAGGGATTGTTCTGTGTTTTACTCTGAGACGGCACCACTCAGTAATGGGAATATGGATAATTACTTTTTCATTTATCCTTCTTGTTTGAACATGTAAACCCTCCTGATGATTAAATGCCGTACAGATCTGTAGCACACTGCATACTTCCTTTGTTTGGCCCATTTTTCCTTTTTGTACCTGTCTTAAAGCACTGGTGTCTAACCAACACTCCTCCCTCTTGTTGTGTTCTTTGATTATTTCCTGTGTTTACATGTTAGTCATTTGTTTTTTATTAAAAGTAGTGCCAACATTATTTTGACTCAGTTTGTGGATAGACACACAAATGCACTCAATCACTCTGCTTGTTCTTTTCCTAAATGTCTCTAGGTAAAACACATTTGAAAAGCTAAATTTAAGGTTGTGTTTGTACATGCTGTGTATTTGTGGGAAAGAGTGCTGTTAGATTAGGAGGTTAGGGGTCAAAGAGAGCGGCCTTTGAACCATTGAATCTTTCAGTGCTGAACGTCAGAATAAACTGTGCTGAGAGACACATAAGACTGCTGTGTGTTAGAGTGCAGGAGGAATAAACAGAATTTGGTTTACCTGACTCAAGGTCACACAGGTCATATGCATTAATTGTGTCTTTTAATGGTGTTTTTAATTATATTAATGCTGTAATATTTGGGATTCTCTTCTCTATTTGTGTCACTTAGCATCATCCTGTAAAACAGAACAGAGAAAGTGAATGATTTAGCAAGTGATTTGTGACTGCATAAATTATTAAACAGCACGTTGTATGTATGGAATTGGGATAACATGCGTTTCATGTCTCTGTCATTTGGATTCTGAAGCTGAGGAGCTGCAGCTGTGTCTTAATTCATCAATATTTCATAGTTAATTATTTTCTCAAGATTCTGAGATTCATTACTTTTGGAGGAATGGGAGTGACTTTTGCTCTTATTTTTCCTTCTTTCTTTTCCTGATTTGTCTGCTTTGTGTGGGCAGATATGTAGTAAAATTGCACATTCACGTGTTCTCTTATTGTATGTAACAATTAATTGATAACAGGCCGTTGAATGATTGAAAATAATGCCCAACCAAGGTGGTAATGCGGCCACAATATGAAGCGAAGCGAGTGAGCATTATTTTCTAATAATTCAACAGATCGGAGCTAATGATCGCTTATACTACAGAACTACAAATTTGACTTGCTTTACATAGTCATTATTTTTGTTTTTCTTTGTTTATGATGTAGCAATACAGCATCTTTCATGAAATCATGCAACATACTCTACCTTGTCTGTGGACATTGTTCATTTTAAAGTCGGTGCTGGATAAACAACGAGTGTGTTCGCGACAGTACGCTGTGGTAGGCTAAATTATTTACAACAGCAGAAATGGACAATTCCGCTTCCAACCTGTAGGGCGACTGCAGAGGAAAAACTACTTGGTGTTGCTCCAAATAAAAAACACCACAGCTGTTTTTTAAAGAGCTTTTTAAGCGTCTTCATCAATGGCATAGACGTGGTAATTGACTGACAGATACAATCTAAACTATAATCTATCACTAGCAGACTGTATTGCTTTTTGGGAGGAGCTGATGGGGCTTGTCACTAATGGCCATAATCTGAGCGATGACAAAACAGCCCGAGTGTGTGTTGTGTTTTGCCTGGTGTTAATAGCCTGATTGTGTGTGGGCGCGGGGGTTAATAAGATGATGAAGGTGTTGGGGAGTTCAGGGGGTCAGGAGGGAACCAGCTGCAGGCCTGAGGCCCCAGTGGCCGCCCCAGACAAGGACTAGTGACCAAGGAAAGCCTGAGGCCTCCAGTGTTAATCTAGGACCCTGCCTGCTCCTGCTAGAGGAGTGATGGATACTCAGCCTAGAGGGGAAATGACCCCAAATCAGCCAGCTATGAAAACACTGGAACACAATATTGCATGTTTGAACTCCATCTTTGTTGTAGTTTTGGATGAATAGAGGGGAGTCTGGATGGATAGGTCATTGACACTTGTGATGAATCACTGAGCATGCAGAGATCATCTGAAGCCTCTTCTAATGGCTATGTTCAGTCCACTATTGTAAGTGTCTTCTTAACAAAGGAAATCATCAGGATGCCTAAGGCCACTTACGTTCCTCCCCGCTGCTCCCTCATCTGTGCTATCCGTCTATTAAACTAACACTAATTAAAATTGTGCCTGAAAGATAAACTCAGACCTCCAGCGCTGTAAACATTGTTTAACCCTCATGTTCTGTTTGGGTACCGAGAGACCCCAAGGACATTTTAATAGCTAAAAAAAAACATAAATAGAAAAATGCTGAAATCTTAAGTTCAAGGTTTATTCTTTATGATTGTTAATGATATTATGACATGATAACATGCTTAAACTGTCCTCCATGATTCATGTTACATTACTTATGTTTGGGGTCTAAGAGATTAGTAAATGCAATGAATTTCACATGATACAGAAGAGTCTTTTTTTTTTCGGTGTCCACTACCGTTCAAAATGTTGAGATTTTTTTTTTAAATACGTTTTTTTTAAAGTATATTTTTGAAAGAAGTGTCGGGTTACACTTTATTTTAAGGTGTCCTTAGTACTTATAATTACACTGTAATGAGTAATTTTATTAGACAAAATGTACTTACTATATATTATTGTTAGTATTAGGATTTGGTTTAGGGTTAGTTGCGTCTTATGAATAATTACTACAGTTAGTTCTGACTACTGCTAAGTACATCTACAGTAACATGTAACAAAGACACTGTAAAATAAAGTTTTACCGAAGTCTCCTATGCTCACCAACGCTGCATCTATTTGATCAAATATGAACAGTAATATCATGAAATATTATTAAAATTTAAAATAACCACACAGAGTATACGATAACTGCCCAGCAACCACCCAGAAAACCCTGGCAACTGCCTAACAGCCCAGCAACCATCTGGAAACCAGCCAACACTACAAGTAACGTCTTGGTTGCGTATGCAACCCTTCTTCCCTGAGTCGTAGTTGACGTCGACTGAATGGGATCACGCCAGGGAGCCAGTCATCTTTGAGTGCTATTGAAATGAGCCAATGTAATTGGCTTGCATGATTTGCATACGCAACCGAAACGTTCCGTTTCAGTCGTTCACATTCAACGTAGTGGGATCACCAGTGAAAACTCCACTAGTGCTGCCACTTTCCAGTGCCAATACAAAAGCTTTCTAATCCCCCTGCATTATTGAGGTGGAGATGGGACAGGACTTAGGGAATGGAAATGTAAGCTTTAGCGTTCTGTTGGGAAGACTCAACTGCTATGTCACTTATTACATTCTTATCGATCCAATTGAGTCTAATACATGCGGTATAAAACACCGGTATTACACATATTTTAGTTTGTAGATGCTGATGCTTTCATGTACCTCCATCCTCCCCACCACCTTCAAGATGGTTCCTTCCCTCCCATCCTTCCCACCACCTTCAGGATGGACCCTTCCTATACCTCCCACATCATGGGGGACAGCATACCCCCATGCATACAGCCGGTGAGTCCCATGAATCTAGTGCTCCTCGACAGGCTATACTGAGTGTAGAGAAACAAGCCGATCGACTTACAAATCGATGGCACAAACAGGGAGCGAGACCCAAAGGCACTCGAGAGACATCAGATTATCACGAGCATCACATATTTCCGCTGTAGCAACCTCTACCCCAGATACGGCTCTGACAAGGATTGCAAACACTGGTCTCCTAACACCACCTATACATCTTGAGAAAAGATTTGAAGTATTAATAAATGAGGTATCCCTGAATTTGATGAATGTGATCAAACACAGACTGATTCAGCCTGTAGCTAACACTGATGCTAACTGGGACTCAAGGTCGAGCAGACAGTGGCACTCAGCACAGAGCACAGCAGAGAACAGGACTCTGATAGTGGGCGACTCCATACTCAGAAACATTAGTAGCAGGGATACAACTGCCTTCCACAAGCTACAACTTCTGAGGTAAACAGGGAACTTCAGAACATTCTTAAGAAACATAAAACTGCAAATCGACTCATCATTTTTAAACAGACTCATCATCATGTGGGGAAGAATGAAATTCATAAAGAGCAATCAGATCTCCTTAAAAAGGATTTCAACTTTTTGAAACACTTAAACGACCGAAAGTTCAAACATTCATCAGTGGACCACTCCCAGCAAGAGGAACAAACAGGTTTTCATGGTTGTGTGGGCTTAATACATGGCTGCAAAAAAAAAAAAAACAAAAAAAAAACAAACAAACAAACAAACTGCAATATAAAAGGAGTGAACTTCATTGACAACTTCAATCTTTTTTGGACTCAGAGGCAACTGTTTCAATGGGATGGCCACCACCCAAACAAACTTGGTTCAAGAGTGCTAAAGGACAATATCCACTTGTCCCTTCAGCTCTTCGGCCTCTACCACAGCGCCAGGGCCCACACCTTCCTCCATCGGTTTGAGGTGAACCAAAAACAACTGATATCAGCTCTCAGTGATGTGTGGCGGGTCCCCGCTATGAAAACAGTAACTTTCTCAAATGTTTACAGATTAAGCGGGAAACCAGTGCGCCTGTATCTCTTTCTATTGCTGTTCAAATACATGATAGAAAGTCTAAGGCCTTCAAAAAACGTACAGCAAACCCATCAAATCTGGTGCCTATTACACGCCAAACTAAGATTGCTGTGGGGACAAAAAGTAAGACTATCAAGTTAGCACTTTTAAACATCCGCTCACTTAAAAATAAATCACTTCTAGTCAACGACTTAACAAATACATACAACCTGGATTTCATGTTTCTAAATTAAACTTGGCTAGAAGACAGCTGTAGTGCAACAGTCCTTAACGAAACCTCCCCTCCTAACTTTACTTTTATGAGTGTCTGCAGAGCGGGTAAGAGAGGCGGGGGTTTAGCTTCTCTTTTTAAAGATGTAAGCAAATGTAATTTGGGAATTACCCATCTTTCTAATATCTGGGTATTGTATTAAAAGGTGCTCCACGCATTTTACTTATTATTTACAGGCCTCCAAAATACTCTCCAGGCTTTGCTAAAACTTTACAGAACTGTTACAGAATTGCAGATAATACAAATAGATAATACAGAAAACAACATGGCAAAAGAAATCAAAATTGTTTTGAAAACTTTTGATCCGACTCAGCATGTACATGGTCCCACACACAATCGTGGACACACTCTAGATTTACTTATCAGTAACAGTCTAAACATTTCATCCATTGTTATTAAGGATGTATACACTGTCTGATCATTTCTGTAATTTCTTTGATATATTGATCTCTCCTGCCATTGAAGCTAGATCTGTGTCTGTCATGAAGAGATGCTTAAATGAAAACACTATGCTAATTATGAAGGCTATATCTTTAAAATAAAGCATAGGCCTACCTGCTGACTCTGTTGATTTTCTCCTTGATTCTTTTAATTCAAAAGTTCAGAGTGTAATTGATGACATTGCTCCGGTCAAAGTCTGGAAGAATAGTGATAGACAAAAAGCACCTTGGAGAAACTCAACAGCAGTGAAAAATATGAAAAAACAATGCAGAAGAGCAAAGCGCATGTTGCGGAAGACAAAACTTGTAGTCCATTATAACATCTACAAAGACAGCATCCATGCTTTCAATAAGGAACTAGACAAAGCTAGACAGACTTTCTTGTCAAATATTATAAACAGCAACATAAACAACACACGCACTCTTTTTTTGCTACTGTAGAGAGACTGACAAACCAAAAGCTGTTTCAGCGTGATGTAAGCCCAAACACGTGATACAACAATTGTGACCGTCAGAGAGAAACAGAGAATGACCACAACCAGAAATGCACGGGTGGAAGGACATCTTTAAAAAGACGCAAATGCACCTGGTTGCTCTTTCAGGAAATAGGACCAACCACCAGTGCCAGAGCACACAGGGGAATAGAAACCACCAGAAATGGGAGAGTCTTCCAGAAGAACACCGACACTCGTTGTAAACAACATCAAATGATCGGCTCCGAAGCAAAAGTGCGTGCATCCACTTCCTTGCTACATAATATATAATTATTTTTTTTATTTTTAAAGCATTGGGGTCTCTGGGAACAAACATTACAATCAATGAGTCAATCTCAACAGAACATGAGGGATTAAGGGAGAAAAAAAATCTGCAGGGCATTTCCATGACAGACGGAGGAGAGCACTGCTTTTCTCTAATATATAATCACATACATTATCATACCAGCAGTGTTCTTATACTCTCTTTAATATTAACATTTGTCTCCCTTAAAGCCTTTAGCACTGGGAGGTATGTCTGGTCATTGGAACGTCTGCGCTGTAAATGCTTTTAACATACCCAGTAATTATGTCATTGTGTTGCAGTGAAGATTTGGATTATTACAGATGTCGAAGAAAGGGGGTGAGGGTGGGGGGTGAAGCGCTATTATCATTATTTAACCTCAGTGTGTTGCCCAATGCATAACTGTATCATTATCATTAAATTTTAATCATCCATGGAACCACTTCCATTGTGTGTGTGTGTGTATGCGTATGTAAGTACATATTTTCACAAGCCTGCTGGGCTCCCTTTAGTCTTCTGGCCCTCTTAATCATCGACATGTTTGAAAGAGACAACTCTAAAGACTGTGGCATACTTGATTACATTCTCCTTTACTAATGAAAGAATGTGATAGAGGCAGACTGTTATCCAGACAGGCAGCCAAAAAGAGGGAGGTTGGGGAAATGAATCACATGACCTCTGAGGACTGAGTGTGAGGAGACATAATGTAGAGAAGACACCTTCAGACTCTCAATCTCAAGTTCACTTTGAGATATTTTTGTATGTAGAAGTCACACAAAACAAAATTTAGATTCCGCAAACATCCAGCCTCTATTACAAACTGTTTAGCGTTGGATTTGTTTCAGGATGGTTTTACTGTGGCTTCTGTCTCTCTCGTGTTCCATATCCCCGCCATGTGTTCTCAGAACACAAACAGCACCACACTGCCGAGCAAAAGGTAGAAATAAATCTAACACTTGCTAAAGGATGTGTTGCATGAGGAACGTCAGGTGAGCTTTCAAAAGTGACAGCAAAATTTCAAAGCGGGGGGCGAGGAGGGAGCAGCTACAGTCAAAAAGGCAAACCTGTGCCGGGACATTTTCTTCTACAAAAGTGTACAGATGAACAAATTAAAGACTAGAGAATGACAATGCGACTACAGATGTTTGCTCTCCCCGCATCTCTTTTTGCATAAACCCAGATAAGGAGAAGGTAGAGCCCAAGTGCGATAAAAAGTCCAGGTTTTCAGAGAACAGTGGGTTGCTTATTAGAGAAGCTTTGATCGTGAATCCTTTGATATTTCAGTGCTCATCAAGAATTCACTTTCAGCCATAAATATAGGTAGCTCAGAGAAGTGTTATGACACACACACTTACTCTCTCACAGCCACTTTAAGTTATCAAAAACATCACAAAATATGAAGGGAACTATAAGGGTGGGTCTAAAAGGGAATGAGGGAAAGAGAAAGACAGAGAGTTGGGTGGCAGGATCAATTTTTTATTATTTCATGTTTATTATTTAGAACCAATACATTGAATATATATATATATATATATATATATATATATATATATTCAAGTTATTGGTTCTAAATAATAAACAGATATATATATATATATATATATATATACATTACACAAGTTCAAGAAAATTAGAAACATCTTTGATTAAAAAAAAAATAGGATAAAAAAATAATTTAAAAATCAAGTATGTAGTAGCTTAGGGCAGTTTGAAAGTGAATGATGGGGTGAAGTCTACATATGACATATGCAGTGACTTTTGATCTGACCCTGACCATTGGTGTTTATGTAGATAGGTCATGACTTGAAGAACATATGCACTGGCATATGCACACATTAAGTAAAACATAGCAAAATCAAGCACAGAGATGTATTTTTTGTTTGTTTGTGTTTTATTTTAACGCACTCACATCTAATAGTGAACATCATCTCTCTAGCTTTTCTCACAGAAGCCCGAACACACACACACACACACACACACACACACAGACAAAAGCTACATATCGTACACATCCACATGTTTAGTAGAATTTTGTCCTCAAGATAAAAACAACAAACAGACCTCAACACAACAAGAAAAGACAGATATTCTCAGCTGAAGTAAAAGTTTCCTTAATTGGCCTTGTAATCCTATCGGTGTCAAAAACATAGCAATACCAAAAAACCCCTGTCCTCATTAAAAAGTACAACCCTGCTTTTGAGAGCTCACACACAGAATTGATTAGAAAGGTAACACTGGGTGTGATATTCATTTCTTTCATTGTTCTACTGCCAGCTCAATGAGACAGGATTTTTCTCCCTGCATCCCAATTACAGCATTGTAGATCAAGCAAGGTGCAAGATTAACTAGAGAAACCTGACTAACACAAAGAGAATTCCTAACTTAACAAGGTGTCATTCCTCATTGATAGAACCCCACACCGTCTGTCCCAGAGTAATTATGAGAGCTACATATGAATGTAAATACATGCACACGGACCTCTAAAAACAGCAGTGCTGTATTTAATATAGCGTTTCTCGCTAGTCTGGAAGCTGTGGATTTCCCCCAATAAATTCAGTTCCATATTATGGGTATGTCATTATTCTTTTTAGAAATAGAACATTTCAGCGGTTTATTGAGAGCGTATTGAAGTTTTAAATTTTAAACCCAATTTAAAATTATAGCACTCACTTTGATGAAAGGAATCAGGAGTCTCATCAGAGGGAGTGTGTCAGGATCTCAAATTTCGTTCGCTGAATACTGAAACAGAGCTTCTCTGGGAGGTGGGAAATGCACGGCAATGTCCATGGCAGCCATCCATCCTCAACCCTACCTTCTTATCCATATTCCCCTTTGTAAGCTACATAAAGAGTAATTTTTCATATGTTTCAGTGCTAAACACAAACTTTTGATATACTCTACCGCAGCCTATAGCTGAAACGACAAACACTTTTCAGCAAATCTTCCAAGTGCAAGGAAATGCAACAGCGTGTGAATAAATACTTGATAGCTCTCTGAATATCTTCTGAATACTTTCATTGTTTTTTTATCCTCAGTTTCATCTCCAAATTCATATCAAAGACGACTTTTTGGGGGTGTGAGTATGACTATCTTCATTCACCTCTCTTTAGTCTCTAACGCTCATGCTTTTCATCATTGCTATTGTATGCAATTAATCCCTGAAGCTATATTTGTGTAGAGAACACAGAGTGGCGGGAAGAGATGTACACACACACACACACACACATGCGTAAGCACACTGTGGGAGAAGATTAATCTTTCTATTTCTGTATTCAGAAGCAGCTCATAAACTATTTAGACTTTTCAGCCCTAATGGAGATTCTGGAGGCACAGTGGGGCATCTTTTATACATCAATGAGACCAATTATCTGTTTAACTGAGAGAGGCCATGTTGCCAGATTTTGCCCTTCCCAACTGTTTACACTCATTCTTTTTTTCCTCAACACCAGAGGGCAGCCCTGGCACACTGACCCCCCCATCACCCCCCCCCCCCACACACACACACACACACACCTGCCCCCACTCCCATCCCTAATATATATAATATATAATGTTAACTTAAAGTAAGTGAAATTTAGATTGTCTTCTAGAGGTCACTTAAAGTGAATCTTAAAAAAAACACCAATAACACTGCTAAATGTAAACAGATGT
This sequence comes from Pimephales promelas, assembly GCF_988280905.1. Lineage (NCBI taxonomy): Eukaryota > Metazoa > Chordata > Actinopteri > Cypriniformes > Leuciscidae > Pimephales > Pimephales promelas. The sequence goes on along the minus strand of NC_142769.1, from coordinate 32,405,453 downwards.
CATGATGAATATCAATTTTTAATACTGTTTGAAATTTGTGATGCTTACATTTCAAATGATTGATTTTACTTTTTTATGTTTGCCATTTATATGCTGCTATTTATCAGAATGAAAATAATTATCAAGCATTGGTCAGAACTTTATATTGGTGCATCCCTATCCCTAAGTTTTACATAATACGTACCATAAGTATGATCCAATATTTCAGATAATGAATTAAAAAAAAAACTCTTTGAGTAACTAGGAAGAGACTCCAGGATGTCAAACATTGGCTGACCTACTCGTATGCTTCTCTTCCAGACAGGGGCTTGTCATGGCCCTTTTATCCATTGTAGCCATTCCAAGGCTTGCATTGCCTGTACCGGTCTCCCTCATCCCAGAAGCCAAAGCACAGCCATCCAGCTGAAGCTTTGCCCTGTCTCTTCTTTATTCCAGAATCCTGCCTCATCGCTCCACGGTTGACATGCCAACCTTCACCATCCCTGGCCATGCTCAAACTTCATGTGCTCTGTGTTCTAATCAGGTTCCAGAAGCACAGGCATGTTTTTGAGCACATCAGGAGCTGTGTGTCTGTCCTGGCCCAAGCCTTTAGCCTTACATTCCCACAGTCCAAAGAATTGCTTCACAACATGGAGGATTTATACAGCCCAGGGCTTTATGTTTGTAACCCACACCAGCGTGACCACGGCTGGTCCATCAGCAGGCCTCATTAGCTCTATACCCAGAGAATGTCCAGCCTGCCTGGCTCCAGATGGCTCCAAGCCAAGCTTTTGCTGCCAACAATGGGCTGCCAAGCAGTTGTTCTGACAGTGGAAGACGGGAGGAAAAGAGGTTTGCCGGATTTGTATATTTCTAGCTGGTGTGACTTCAGTGTTATATGAACTGTGTGTTTTATGAAGAGGGGCACAGATGGATAGCAATATGGTGTTTATATAGTCAATGACCATCCAACTGCCAAAATAAGAGCCACTCAAAGGCATGTTTGGCTTGGGTTTAACATATTCATAAATTTCAAACATTTCTCAACTGGAATGCACCATAAGAGTGGTATAGGAATTCAAACAATGTGATAATTAAGAAAAACAAGGTGTCTCAATCCTCAGTGGCAACGTATAATTACAGTGTGGAAAGTCTGTGTTGATGGATTCAACCTCACCATTTGCCACAACAACTTGACAATGCTGATTTCCTCATGTTGCTCCATGTTCAGGACAGATTAAATGCAGCTGAACATCAATTGTCAGACTCTTGAGAACACTGTCTTTGTGTATATGTGTGTAGCTTGGCATCCGAACTAGGAAAAGAGCGGGAAAGTACACTCTTCAGTGCCAGTTCAAACTTAGACTAAACCGGCACAGCCACTTGGGGTTTTGGGTCAACCAGTGATGGTTTCTCTGCGGTGTTCTCCATAGGGGTGAATTAATGTGAGTTTTTTTTTCTCTTCTTTTTCTAAATAACATGCAACCGCAAGTAGGTATCACTCATGGCTGTCCTCTGGTAAGCAGCCCGAGAAAGCCACAAGCTGGCTGAAGCTGGTGGGGTGGATCAGTAGCCCGCGCTGACTGCATAGAGAGAGAATAACTGCTGCTGACACTTGCCGCTCCTGCTGGACAGATGATGTCATTTTATGGCCCCTTAAACATATGATCCTAAATGCTTTTTAAAGCCGGGGATGATCTCAGAGGCATTGTACATGCTTAACCTTTGAGTTATTCCTAATGTGTTTTATTATTTAACTGGGGCTCTAAAGAATTTTTGCTTTGGCAAATGAAAAGTCCTTCATACGGGGGAGCGTGGAGCTGTGGTGAATTAAGCTTACGTTGGGACATGTGTGGGTAAAGTCTGAAGGCCATAAAAATAGCATGATTAGACAGGCACTCACTCAGCACCTGCTCTTTATACTGGACAGTTACGGCATCATTGTACAGAGCACAGATGTCACAATGACACCTGTGGACCCATTTTGCTTATTAACACATGAAACATGAGGAGAATGAATTTCTGCGTAAATCGTTCATAAATCCATCCACACATACATTTTCCCTGTTGAATTGAAAGCTTCATTTTGTGTAAGCATGGCTTTAAGCACGATTTACACAGAAATTTGTTATGCTCGTGTTTTACGAATAAGGCCCATAGATTAGATTCTATCAACCAAGACCATAATTATTCTACTCTTACATACAAAGAGATTTGGATAGAGTTCGGATTGTGTCCTCCGACCTAGTTTGGATCTCTCCCAGCCTTTGTGGCTCCTCCGAACGTTGGCCAGAGAGTCAGCCGAAGCCCAGGACTCTCACAGCCTGCAGCAGTGAGGCTGAGATTTGAGACTGAGTGAATGAGATCAGGTTACAGCAGAGATAATCCTCCCAAAGCTGTTTTCTTCTATCACTATAGCACAGACTATTACTCTGGCAATAAGTGATTTTAATTGGTCGTCTCACATGACTCATGACATGAGTCAGACAGGCGCGTGCCTTTGAGTAATTCCGCTCTCTGTATTGCCCACTTTGTCTGCCTCACTGTTCAAATTAGAATGACTGTGCAGTAATGGTTTTGTATGGGTGCCGGTTGGTAAATTGATGAGGGGACTTAGGGCTGCTGATTACGGTTACATGCAGAGTCACCGTCTGGCCTTTTGTTTAATTTGCCTCCTTATTGTCTGGCTTAAGGATCCGGTATTCTGGACAGTGATAGTCTGGCCATCCACTAATTGAGTGCCAGTCTCCTAAAAATGTTTTTGGATCGCTTGGTTAGAATTGTAGTCTTGCCCATGATTGTTTTGGATGGTTGCAATTTCAGCCAACTCCAGGACAGCTGCGTAGCTTTAGCGCTGCACCTTGGGAGTATGGCTCTTGACTTTTCAGTCTTCAAAAAGATTTCTATTGTCAGGAAATTTTGGATCTATGCACCACAAGAAGTTATTTCATCAAACTGTGTGGGACAAGTGTCCCAGGCCAGAAGTCAGATGACTAGAGATAACTTTATTGGATTATATCATGTATCTTTCACCAGTGATCAAACTTTACTAGTACTAGTGTGCAAAAAAAGCTAATCAATTTAATAATAAAAATAAATTATAAATACATTTATAAAGGATTGACTGTCCCTTTATTCATTTACATTACATTTATTTAATAAATTACTGAAGAAAAATAATCTCAAAAATGTATTTCTTATATAAACTTTTCATAATGTCACTGACTTTGCAACCCTCTCTTTTTTTGAGATAAAACAATAAACAAAGTCAAAATTTCTTTTATGATAAATAAAAATGTATAAATAACTTGCTATCAGCTTTTTGGGGGGAGAAAAATAAATAAACTGAACTGAATTCAAACCTGAATTGGTAATGCTCATCGACTAGTTGCATTAGAATGTTTGATTTGCACATATTCTGTGTTCCTTCAAAAGAAACCAAAACCAAGAACGTGAGTAGAAGTAGGACAGCACACACAGAATGGTGAGGACTGGTAAAAAGAGAGAGAGAAAAAATACAATAAAAATGCAGATTTTGTTGTTTCTCCACAACAAATGTCCTCAGAGCATTGGTTTGACATGATTTCACCTGATGCTTAGAGAGCCAGTTTAAGTGCTGGAATTCACTCGGGGGCTCATTACCAAAGCAAAAGGCCTTAAATTATTTTTGCAATATTTGCATGACCTGGGTGAAGAAGCTAACAGGAACGGAAGAGAAAGGCGCATGCAGGGGTCTCTCATTCCATCGGGGACTCTGGAGTTCTGGAGGGAGGGAGGAGCCGCACCAGTCTCTCTCCCCAGGGGCACGCCTCCTAATATGGGTTCTCCTCCTCCTTAGTCACCCTTTGGCCCTGAGGGCCCAGTGGAGCCTGGACTAACTCTAGCACTTTTACAGCCTCATCATTACTGAGATCATAGACTGACACAACCACTAACGAGATGCTGTATAACCACCGGAGAGAGATCCAGACACTCTGCCACTGTAGGCAAGCAGGACTGAGGGTGGAGAGCAGACCTGCTATCAAGAGCAGTTTCCTTTCCAAATGATGACAGATAAACTCTGTGTTCAACTTAATTGAGGTGAGATGTACAAAAATGTACTTGAAAATCTTCCTGTAACCTTTGGTTTTGCGTAACGAAAGGTGACACAGTTAAATGTACACTCTGAGTCAACAGCGGCAACAGAAAAGCACATTTTTACAATATTAATTCAACATGTCTTGAGGGTGGAGTTTGTTGGCTGCGCCAAGTTACATGGGGAACAATTGAAGAGATGGAAGTAGTTTGGGATAAAAGTCTCATGAACAGCTGCTCGAGCAATGAAGATATAACAGCATGTGATATGCAGTCTCCTGACTTCCTCTGTGATTTCTGCAGATGCCAGTTCTCCGATTTCAAAGGGAATACCCAAATGGTGATATCACGTTAAATCAAGACAAAGCTAAGGCGTGACTTTTATATGTCGAATGCCACTTTCATCCACGTTTGAGATATTTTGATCTTGACTAAAATCAAGAATGTAAAGAACTGGGGAATACATGTCATCGTACAGAAAATGATAGCACAGACAGATGGCGCTCATTAGGCCTTTGTTGAAGGGAAAGAATGGCTTTAAATGAGATCATCTTCCATCTTGAGTCCATCCTTCGTCATTTTATGCTAAACTTTTGGTTCGATTGCAAGCAAAAATAATGGAGAGATCACAATATGACTGAAATCTGACATCATATTCCCTTCTTTCATGGACTTCATTCAAAGCCTTGACAAGATGATTGGTGTAATTAGCATAAGTAGTAGTACAAGTCCAACAATATGGTGAGTTTGTTTTTTTGTTTTTGTTTTTTCCTTTTTGTGCACTCATGTTTTTCATTTTGACCTATCCATTTGTATGCTGTTGTTGAGTCTTTCACATTCCTTCAAATAAATGGCTGTTGTCACTGTATTAAAGCCAAAGCAAATTATTGAAAGTTTGTCTGAAAATAAATGTTTTAAAACTGCTCATGTTAGTTTTTAATACAAACGTTTTCATTCAAAATGAACACATATATATATGTGTTAAACATTTAATTGATATTTAACTTAACACAATAAAATGGTATAGAATATGTTTTTTCACTCACATTTTCTGCAGAATACCTAGCACCCCCATAGGATTTATAGTGAAAATGCAGAAAAGCATAAAATCTAAATTATTGCAAGTACACTGTAAATATATATATATATATATATTCATGATTTGTAATCACAACATTTTTTTTTCTTTTGTCAAATCAACTTAGATTATTTATGTATTTATTTCAGATAACATAATATTTTGAGTTTCTGGTGATTAAATTAATCTCCTTCATTGTATTAACTCATTTTTTTTCCATTTCAATGAACTTAAAATTTTAAAGCAACCAAGTTACTTATTTTTTTTAAGTTAAACCAACATTATTATTTTTTTTTTACAATATACCTTTTTATGGTTAAATCTTATAAATCTAATACAATTAGTGATGTAGCCTGCGGTCATTGGGTGGTTTGACATCCAGCATCACAAACCCTTCCTCAAGTGACCCACTAAGTCAGTTTCCAAGGAGCTTTTTCAAAGAATGATTTACTTTTGATTCCCAGCCTTATAAATCCTCATCATTTAATAGCCTCTATTGTAACACTGATTGTCTTTTCATTACCCTTTGTTTCCCAATAGGTTGTAAGCTTTGTGGAAAAGAACTGAACAACCTCGTAACAGTGAACCAATGGATCTTTTCATCTGCTAATGTTAATGCTTTCGACAGCAAGGCTGGTCAGTGTGATTTCTGAGGATCATATCCTCCTCCTCTGACCTAGGCCTTAACTTCACCCCAACAGTGATGATTTGTTTTTCCCAGATGTTTGGGGTAATTTCACTGCAATATCACATCTTAGGTTCTATACAATATTATTAATATTCTTTTTTTTTTTTTGCCATATTTTTATGGATTATTTTCTGCATTTTCCCAGGTTCATGTGGACGATTCTTGTTATTTCCTTATTATTTTGTTTTATCCTTCATTGCGACTCCACACGCTGTCAAAACAATGCGTGGCAGAAGTTCCGTTCTTATTAGGAGTAATAACTCTGAAACCCAATAGATAGAAAGTGAGAGGAAAAGAGAAAGAAAATGCAGCAAAAAAGGGACAGCGAGCAAGACAGAGAAATGGGTAGGCTGGTATCAGATAAAGGGAAGCTGGGAGAGGAAGTGCGAGAGCTTCAGTACTTTGGCTTGTCTTCCTTTATCGCGTGAGGATCTGAGTGGTGGAAAAGAGGGGAGGAAGAATCACTGCGCCACAGACAGAATAAATAAGAGGCTTCTCTTGAAAGCTCTCACTTGATCTCATCGCTGTGTTAGTTCACTGGCTCCTCAGCATGGCCGCCGGTGTGCTGAGGAGAGAGAGAGAGAGAGAGAGAGAGAGAGAGAGAGAGAGAGAGAGAGGGAGAGGTCTTTGAAGGGGAATGTGGGTGTGAGTATGGGCTCCAGCATTGTTCCAGACCCTCCCAGGGATGCCTACCACCCTAACCCCCGCTGTCACTGCTCGATAAGGGGAAAGGAGGGGGAAGGGAGGTCTAGTACCCGGCAATCTGTCAAACAGAGGGTTTTCATAAAGGTGAGCGTGAAGGCAGGGAGGGGAGGATGAGAGAGAGAGAGATCGAATGGAACTGTGACAGGGAGATGAAGATGAGACTTGACAGTTCTCTCTGGGTTTCTGTGATTAATTGGGATCAGGTCACCTCTCCAGTGTCTGGACAGTAATCATATGCAGTTTCATATGGCGATTTACATAGACACCCTCTGTCTCCCTCACTGGGGGGAATCTTGTGAAACACACAATGCTCTGTAGCTCGCTTGTCACCTTATTTATATTAGCGCTATGAATATGACGAACGCAACCCGAAATAAAAACGCCAGATTCTCCGTGCTTAATTTGTATGCTGTGTTGTTGTGGAATTTTTATTTAAGGCCGTATTTGGATAGTAATCTTAAATAATACATCCGCTTTATTTATTTATTTATTTATTTATCTTTCCCAGACTCGGCTTGGATGTGCAAGGTAGTGCAGGATATCTTTTGCAAGTACTGTTGCTTAGAAGGTGGTTGTCATCGCTGCTCTAACTTTCCTTTTCACAAACTCTGTCTCAAAGCAAAAGGCCTTTCAGAAGCCTAGATGGGTACCTAGACAATGGAGGTGCAGGTAGTGAGAAAAGACACAGGATGGTGAATAATTTATGGCAGAGAAAATCTAAAGGAAAGCATGTGAAGCAAGAGAGTGTAGACAGTGGTGACATATCAAGCAACAATAAAGACATTGACAGAGAAGAGGAGAGAAGACACCGGCGAAAAAAAAAAAAAAAAAAAAACACTTCAGAGTTTGTTGCTGTCGAAAGGCATGGCCACTTTTTAAAGTTGTGATTCTGTAAGTTGTTTACCAGACGCCGCACAGCCCTAACAGGTAGAAGTTCTGCTATGAATCAACTTTTCTTTTTTTCTTTTTTGATACCAGGCTTTGGCTTGTACAGACACGTGTATAGCCGTGCAGAGCAAGACTTGACATTGCTGTATTTTAAAGGAGAGAAGATGGAGCTGCATTAGGCATGCATTGACTCCAGATCCTGTCTCCTTACTTAAAAAAAAAAAAAAAAGCTAAACAAAAACTCTTGTTTGCACACAAAACTTTTCAAATGATGTGCGCTCAATCCCAAGAGTAATATGTTCTCTGGGAGCAGTGTTGGATTAAACTTTTTCAGTGTTGAAAGATTTTAATTATTTGAATATATACATCATAAAAACACTTTTACAGTTTTAAAAATGTAAATAAAGACAAGTCTTTTTTAAATGATAAGAAATTAATAATTAATAAAAAGAAAATAACTATTTTGGATTCAATACAAGTTAAGCTTAACAGACCACTCTTGTGACAGTTCATTTTTGCAAAAATCAAGTGAGGCTCTTACACATTGAATGTGTGGGTCGAAACCAGAACTTTTAAAATACTCACTTTTTCAGTAGTAGAGCTCCAACACTTAAACCACAAGTATGCTAACATGATTGTAGAGTGTACAAATCACTCTTCTGTGTATAATTAGACCAAATTTTATGCCTTTGTTGCCATGACAACATGACATGACAACAGACAAATAATAAAACAAAATACAAAAAAAAAACGTTATAAGATCATAAGCTTCATATTTCTGCTTATAAATGTCCCCAGACATTTGCCCTATTTACTTCCATTGCAAGTTACTCACCATAACCTTGTTTTTGCATTTTGTTAAAAAAGGAGGGACTATAGGCTACTGTATGCATGTATATATATATATTTTTTTTTTGTAATGAACATTATTCCGCAAATGCTCTCAGTTGAGTTCAACTTGTCTCAAACCTGGACAAACCTTTTAAGAAATCATCCATTGTATGTAGGAAAAAAGCTGAGTGTGACTTTTCATTTAAAATGACCAGGTGTCACCCATGCTGCAGAAGCCAAAGTGTTCATGTTGGTGCTCAGATCAGTAACAGCATGTCATTAGGGGGGTTGCACAGCGGGCAGAACAGGTGAACCAGACGTACGTCTGACACTCAGGCCCCAGAGATCCCGTCCCACAGACAGCTGCCCAGACGGCCGGCGAGTCCCCGACCTGCCAGTCCAGTTCCATCGCCGATTCTACTGGTGACGGCTGTGACACGCGAGAAAACTGTCCGTGCCGAAATCCGTCACTTCCTTGCTACTTTCATCCCCCGCGCACTTCAAAAACGTGACATGTGTCATCTGTAAGAAGCTTAGAGATGCTGAAGTTCCCCCCCATCTGACGCTTTGATGGTGATTCTGCCCAAGGCGTTTGTCATACATAACTTAGCCTGTAACAATGAGGAACGGAGACTGGTTGAAGGATGGGGATAGAAAAAGTGTGTAAGAATGCATATATTGTAAAATCCCTACTATCACCATGGGGCAGGAAATCAAAGTATGCAGTGCGAGAGTGGAAGTGTGTATCACAGGCTTGTCATCGTTCCTCTTGTTCGCCAGTGATTTCTGTGGCTGCCTCTGGTCTTACGGTAGAACGTGGCTGTCAAAGACTCCGTAGAGAATGTCGGGGCATCTGTGTCCCAATTTTACTGCAGCAAATCTTTCAATCCCATTGATACATGATGTACTACACAGCAGGCAACCACTGGGGACAGTCTGCTTTTGGATGGATGAAATGCTATTACTGTACATGGCTCATGTCTTTCCATATAAAATGCTGGATTAGAGTAAATACTGTATATAGTCCATGTTTTAGGCCTTTAGATGTTAAATTAACAAATTAAGTTACAAATTATGACTATAACCTAAATATGGAATACATGCTTGTGGCAGAAGAGCAAATATGACTATGTTTTGGCAGAGGATGCCTATGTTTGTGGTTCAGCTAATGTGTCCCTCATTGGTTTGGATGCCTGCACTTCACTCATTTTCAATCTCTCTGTGTGTTTTGTGCTTTGACGGTTAACCTTTGGCTAAACCAGTCTCCGAGCTAATATCTGTGTGATTGAGATGGCGGAATTCCGGAGAGCTGAGGACAGAACTGCTCCTGTCTCTCCATATTAAGACTGCCACTATAAATGTTTCAATTAAAGGGCCTTTTAAGTTTGCTTCCACAAATATGCATGTATCCAATTAACACTGGTAGCCCACATGACCTCATCTGCAAACGATTAGTCTTTTCCTTCACAGTTTTCTATATTAAGTCACTTTTCAAAATGTCTCAATCCAGTTCTGTAATGAGTGAATTTGAAATCACACTGGAACACACTGTTCTTGTAGTTACATACACACACGGAAAATTGATTATCATGCCATGCAGCAAAGTATTTTTAAATTTCTAATATTCCTTTGTTCAGTGACTTTGTGGCATAGGTGCAACACATTACGCAGAGTATAAAGTGTATAAGTCTAATATTTATCAAAAACCCAGACAGCATTTGGGTTCCCCAAATCACCATTCATGGAAAAATAACTAAAAGAACCATATATCTGTATTCTGAAGAACTTTTTTCCCACTAATTTGTGCAATTTAAATTGCAATGTAAAATTTAGTGCGATTCTAAGTACAGAAGCATCATTGCCAATAATTTCCAAATATTTTACAAAATATGTCTTTGAAAAATTTCTTTTTTTTACTCAGGACAATCTAAATTTATCTTTCTTCTCCCTGTCTAATGCACCCTACCTCTGTTCATTTTCTTTTCTTCTGCACCACTCACTCTTTCATTAATAAATCAATGATTAGAGGTATCCCATATTGAAGAGAGAAAGAGAGAGAGATAGACAAGATGCATCATGCGATAGAAAAAGAGACATTCATTCCCATGATTAATATTTAAACACTGTTTTATTGCGTGTAACCCAAACAAAGTGCATATCACACTTTTCAAAAATGATTTTTAAAAGCAACCATGACCAACATTAAAGTTCTTGTCTGTTGGTACATCTTTAGGAGATCCAAATTTCATTCTTAGTGCTGTCACATTTTCAATTCACATTTGATCAAGTGGTTTAATAAACAAAAACAGCTCTAATTCAAAGATTTTCTGGTAACTGTCAAACAGTTTCACTCACGCAGATGACAGGGAATTCCAAATGAAAATGGAAACAAGGGTTTGTATTATCAGAGAGCTATCCAATTGAGGAATTCAAACACACTTGAATGACAGCCCTCCCACTGAGTTCACTCTTTCCATGTTGAGCTGCTCCGTCCAAACGTCACTTTCCCAAACAGCTAATCAAGTTCACAGGGAGTCCAGGAGAAGGCTCAGAAACGCTCACTTCAAACCCACAGGCCAGCTCACTGATGAAAGAAAAGACATCCACAGCACACACTCTAATTTGAGTTGCAGGAATGATGACAGATCCATCAGTCAAACACATCCGTCTACAGAGTGTGATAGAAAAAAGCATAAAAAGAATGATATACTGCATTAGAGGAATTGTGCGACTTTTTTTTGTGAGTTCTACTTTTTGATCTTGAGAAAAACACTATTTTTTTTAATGCAGAAGCACCTCATGTAAATGCATGTGCAGAGTTCACAATTTGGTAACTCTTTAGATTACATGGCAACCTTTAGCGTCAGTTAGATGACGTGGGTAGGTTTAGGTCTGGGGTAGGGTTAGGGTTAGACCACTAAGAGGCGCATCTCATATTGAAGCTAAAGGGTGCCATGTGCGTTGCATGTTGACGCATGGTCAAAAGTGTCAGTTTTCTGAAACCTCTTCTATAGGCTCGAAGGGAGCCAAATCCAGTTGACAGGATTTAAAGCACATTCTCCTCACCATGTAGAGAACAGTTTCCATTTCAAATAATACAGTTTTCTCATGGAGGGAACTCTGGATTGTAGGATGGTCTCTACGACCTCAGTCGAGAAACCGGAGCTTACGAACTGGGCCCCCTCAGAGGCCAAGCCCACAGTTTCCACAACTCCTGGCGAGGGTGGAATATCGTGCCCCCCTCGGCCACACCTGCACCATAGCATCCAGTCTGAGACAAGCTGGCTGCGTGAGGGAGAACCAAAGTGGACAATGGGTTGTATCTTGAGATGCAAATAGATCGACCTGAGCTCGACCGAAGTTCTCCCATAGGAGCTCCACCACCTCGGGGTGAAGTCTCCACTCCCCGGGCCTCAGCCCCTCTCTTGACAGAATATCTGCTCCCACATTCTGACATCCTGGAACATATACTGCCCTGAGTGACAGCAGTTTCCTTTGGGCCCATAGGAGGATCTGTTGAGCCATCTTGCACAATAATCTGGACCTCAGACCCCCCTGATGGTTGATGTAAAAGACCACCGATGTGTTGTCCGTGCGGACAAGCACATGACCCCCGCTTAGGTCAGAAAGTACTTGAGAGCCCGAAATACTGCCATCATCTCTAGTCGGTTTATATGCCAAGACTGTTGATGGTCCTGCGACTGTTGATGACCGCCCCCCCCCAGCCTGTAAGGGAAGCATCCATCAATTTCTTCCACATGACCAAGGCACGTAGGCATTGCCGCGTGACTTTGATGGTGCGAAACAGATTTACCCTCGGAGAAAACCCCTTGGTTCTGAGCCACCACTGCAGGGGTCTCATGTACAGAAGGTTAAGAGTAATAACGTTGGACGCAGCTGCCATGAGCCCAAACAGTCTCTGAAACTGTTTCACAGTGAGTGACTGGTCTAGTTTCACATTCTTTATGGCTGCGAGAATTGCAGAAATACATGCTGGAGACAATCGTGCTTGCATAGTTGTCGAATCCCACACTACCCCTAGATAAGTGGTCCTCTGTGCTGGGAGGAGCACACTCTTCTTGGCGTTTAGCCGTAACCCCAACTTTTTCACGTGTGACAGAACGACATCTCGATGCCGAACTGCCTGCTACTCTGACTGAGCTAGAATCAACCAATCGTCGATATAATTTAATACGCGAATGCCCTGGAGTCTGATAGGAACCAGTGCTGCATCCACGCATTTTGTAAAAGTGTGGGGTGATAGACCTAGGCCGAATGGAAGGACCCAATATTGGAACGCGAACCGAACCGTCCTCCTCAAAGAACGCCCGGCGGGAGTGGAGCGTTCTCATAGATAGCTTCATGCAATGCTCACAGCTCCCTCAAGAACTGACTGGGCATGCTCCACTCCCAAACAAGCCACACAAAGCTGATGTGTGTCACCCGTGAGAAAACGAGAGCAAGGAACAACAAAACGCTTAAACTCTTGATTCACCATAATAATGATATAATATAGTGTGCTTGACAAACAACAATAAACAGAGGACAGAGTACAGAGATCGCTTGCTGAAGGCAACAGTCTCATTTCAAGGGTGCTTTATAGTTTCCTGGTCTATGAAGTCACATGACGTCCTGCTCTCTCATTGTTCAAACGCAGCTCTAAATTCCCTTGAAAGGGCACTGTAGGAAGTAATTAAATTAATCAAATGTCATATTTAATGACCTTTAGAGCAAAATGGCTGCTGCTATTTTTACTTTTATTTGTAAAAAAAAAAAAGAGGAATTGAAGAGAAATGTTGTATAGAGACTGTTTTCAGTTCGTAAACTAGAGTGGATGCATGGAGCTTGTTGCCATCACGCCAGAACAAGTCAACAACACTGATTGTTTCTTGTTTCTCTGCTCGCGTAGACGATGTCTGGATTCTTTTTGAAGTGGGTCTATTGTGTCCAGTTCCTAGGCTTTTGTTCCAGATGAAAGAGATTCTGTATGGTGAGGTTGGGTCTGTGTTCTCCATGGAGGAACATGTTTTCATACATGAGTCACTATAGCACAGACATGCAAGCTGCTCTCTTTTGCTTTTGCTCAGAAATTTTTAAACTTAATTTTAGAGAAGTATGTCCAGGCAAAAAACGCACACCCCCATAGGTCTCAGACTGCAGTCGGATGCTTCAAAAGGCATGTTGGCGAGTTTTTTCATTCTTTGTTTCTTTCTAGTATAGATTGGAAATAATAGACTGGACATGTGTGAGTTTCTGCTTATGACAACTGTCATATTTAGAAAAAGCCACTCTATTTCTACTGAAAGTATAAGCTAATTCTCTTGTGAGATGTTTGGTCTTACTTTAAGTTGTTTTACCAGAGATGCAAACATATGTTCTCTCAGGTTGAGCCTTTACTCTGTGGTGTGGATCCTCTAAGGGTACAGCAGGCCTAGGGGTAGTGTTCTTGTGTGTGTGACACTGGATTCGGAGCACACACACGCACATACTCTGTGGCGCTACATATCATTTCTCACACTCTCTGTGTCCCAGATCTTCAGATTCTAGCAAGGCTAATGCTGAGACAGCACACATACACACACACACACACACACACTCAGAGAGCAAGGGCCCGAGTCCTTGGATTCTCTCCCCTCAGAAGAGTTTGGATCTGTGTCTGTGCTGTAGACAGGCAGAATGTTCAGAGCTCCTCCAGCTCGTTTCTCTTCCGGGAATACTTGTCCAGAATTTTTAAGAGATTCCTGCTCCTCTTCCTTTGCTCCTCTTCCAGATGTGAGCCTAATTCAAAGTCATGCATGTCTTTATCCACATACTGGGCACAGAATAGCTCAGTGAGCGAACGCTGGAATATGTGGCAAGTCTTCTGTGGTTTTCGAGGAAGTTATCAGACAAGTTTGGTCTAGCATAGTGTATGGGCATGTGTATTTTTTGTCTGCACTATAATTTTTACAGTGTTGTTGGCTAATGAAGTATTAAGGTATTGGGAAGTGTTGCACCAAGCTTTATTAGAAGCGCACTTCTTACGGAATCAGATAAAGCTCTGATAATGAGTGGGGAGAACAAACAGGACCTCCTGCACCCTTGAGATTGCTTGCTGCATATAAAACAGTAAAAGCATCCTAATATGAAGCCTCTTAATTTTTCAGTGGACCTGATGAAGTGAATTTTTGACTGATGTTTTCTGAAAGTGGCAACACATGTCCCCTATTTACACCCCCAGCGCCCTCCACCAGCCCCCCTCTCCCTCTACGCTGCTCCGACTCGAATCGGGTAGATGTGTCGCTTGATGTTCCTGTCAAATGGCACCGAATCGCTTAATAAAATATCACTCCCCCTCTATCAGCTTGCTTTAATTGAGTCCCTTGTCAGTTTTATGAAACTGTGTGTTATCGTCACTTTTTTTCCTCTTCCTCTGTTTCTTCTTTCTCTTTAGCAGCCCCTCTCTCCCTCTCCCTCTTACGGAATAGACTAGCAGATGGAGCCTTAGTAACTTTGTTTAACGGAGCGAGAGGAGTGATCCTCAAAGGCAGGCTTGTCATTGGATCCATAATTCAGACCCAGTGATTTTCATTTCCCTCTGTTCTTTCAAAGGAAAGTTGGGTTTTTGGAGGCAGGCTGATCATTAGTAGGCGAACAGCATAGTGGATTAGCAGAGGTGTAGCACCAGGACGTTAAGCAATACACGGCCGGCATGGAGATGTGCCAGAATGAAAGTGACAACATCAGCATGAGAAAAAGCTGCTTGCTCTCTCAAACGGACGCATGAAAAAACGGATGCGCACACGCATTTGAACATTGTTTACAAATGGAAAAAATAGATGCGTTTTTGCACTGGTTGCGAAACAGGCTTAGAATGTGATGCTACATAATAGGGTGCTCGCAAACATTTTTTTTCCTGTTCGCTCACTCACTCTCATCCATACACATTCTTCATGAATAACTTATGTGTCACTGGTAGACAGCAGCATAAAGCAGTGGGGCCTGATCAGACTGTTCTTACTCCTAAAATCTCTGACATTTTCCTGTCCCAACCTCGCTGGTCCCATTGTTGTCAATTCTGGTAGTAGTTGTACTGGTGTGACTGGTAACTTCAAACACAGACTGTCACCAGGTCCCCAGTAAGGCCGTGCTCTGATTGGCTGTGCAGTAGAGAGTTCTTCTGCCTGTGCCACTGTCCCCATGGAGAGACTCAAGTCCCGCCTCTTCTTTTGAAGTCACAGGAAACTCCGCTCACAGCAGTGGGATGTTTTGATGTTAGTCGTATTTCTTCTTTTTCTTCTCTTGTTTTCTCTCTCTCTCTCTTTCTCTCTAAAGCTGAGGGTCTAGTGGTTACAGGATTCTGCCGCACCACTCTACATTTCAACATTGCATTTGATCTTTAATTTATCACAGTTCCAGCAGTTTGTTTGACAGGTGCAAGAGCTTTCATCTGGAAGCTACACGGCTAGTATATACTCCTCTCACTCTCTCTCTGTGTTTGTCTCTTTGCGACCTCTATGTGATGTATTGATTCTTTTTTTTTTCACTTTCACTCTGGTGTACATTGAATAATATGTTACATGCAGCAATTTTTGGCCCCTTATATGTTGTTGTCCAAGATGCTGATAAGAATGACTGGTGACTACTGGGATTTGGGACTTGTTGTCAGGGTTGATCCAAATATTAGTAACACTGATCAATCAAAATATTTTCAAGTTTTTACTATTACATACTCTTACTATATACATCCAAACTTTTCAATTTCACAAAAACAAAAAAATTATGGGAGAAATTATGCCACCATTGAGGCACCACAATGGACAGCTGCAATCTTTCAATATGATGTTTTACACTTTTTTTTTGTTTAGATTAGCAAGTAAGCATAGTTTTAAACATGTTATAAAATTCATATAATTCAAATTGGTATGATTTACTTTGAGATTGAATGTAATGTGTCTCTAACATATAGCCAAGGCATTTGAAAATATAAGATATGGTTACAGTTTCAGTTGATTTATTCATCTTCATAAAGACCAAAAGAAACATTGAAATGTTTTAAAGGTGTGGTATAATGCACTTTTACAAGATGTAACACAAGTCTCTGATGTCCCCGTCTATGTGAACTTTTAGCTCAAACTACTTAAAATTGTCATATTTTGAGGGTGAGCAAATACGCCATTTTTTTGTCTGTCCCTTTAAATGCAAATAAGCTGCTGCTCTTAGAAAAAGGGGGTGGAGCTTCGAGAGATTTTTTACCTCACACTGACTGATATGCACTGAAAATAAAACACTTTAACCAAATATAAAAATAACACTTTTAGCCTTTTATGTTAAAACTGGAATCAGACAATGACAGAGAGAAGAAGTGACAACATGTAGATGCAACAGGACATTTCTGAAAAGAATGCTTAGTTGATGAATTTGTAGCTTATGTGTAGTTATCTTCTACTCATTGATTAGCATATTCTTTGATGATAATCTAGTTATAGTTGAGGGTCTAAGGATGCTCGATAACTTCCACCGATCGTAAAGTTCAATGCAATACTGAGAATTTATATTGAATTTTATACTCCATGGTATAGGCTAAAGAAACGTTAGTCACAAAAACAGACAAAACAGACACCCTTCGTTGTGTTTATGTTTCTTTTTAAAATTATACTAAATAAACATTACTAGGCTATATATAAAATTACATCAAAAAGGTTCGTTTCAAAGACGAGGACAATAAATTTTAAAGAGACTGCAATAATCCTGAGTTCCTCGGTTCCTCAGCTTTAATCTCCCCGACCGGAAACTGAAGAGAATCCTTGCGTCAAACATAGATATTATATAGATACCCTATGGGCTCTATGCACGGCGTTATTTCCGGTGAAGGATTAAGGATGCTCGATAACTTCCGCCGATCATAGAGTCCAATGCAATACCGAGAATTTATATTGAATTTTATACTCCATGGTTATACTAATGAAACGTTAGTCACAAAAACAGATAAAACAGACACCCCTCGTTGTGTTTATGCTTCTTTTTAAAATTATATTAAATAAACATAACTATAGTATATAAAATTACATCTAAACGTATGTACGTTTCGTTTCAAAGACGGGAGGACAGTAAATAATGAAGACTCTGCCATAATCCCGTTTTCTCCGGTTTTCCTCCGCTTTAATCTACACAACCGGAAATGGACGAGCATCCTTATGTCAAATGCGGAACTTATGCGTGCATATAGCCCATTGGCCGCTGGAAACCGAGAAATCTGGCCGCCATCTTGAACCAGTCGTATTCCCAGTTTCGTAACGTTGCGTGGCAGCAGATAAGATGCCAGAGCACTGTGGAGCATTTTCCTGTTCTAATCGCCGGATCACCGAAAATAAGGCTTTTCACAAGTAAGTTAAGTCTTAACATTACCGTACTATTGGTTGTATTTTATGAATAGAATATTACCAGATAATCGAGCAGGAGCAAGGATATTTGCTACTGTACTGAAATCGTTGTGAAATGTTGTTTACTGCATCAGCCGATGTTCATCCGGCATGGAGAGGTGGGGTAACAGTTAAAGTAATAATACTATTAACGTTACTTCTCACTTTGTCTTATATTTACTATTTGCATTGCACTGTAGTTGTAGCCTACCATCATGTATTAACATAAAGGATCCATCAGTTATCTTTGCTAATCGGATCAGTCACAGAAAATGCTTTTTCCACAATAAGAAAACTTTATTTAATTTAATGTAAATGACATGACAAGCCTGAGCTTTGTCAATTCCTAATATATATATATATATATATATATATATATATATATATATGTGTGTGTGTGTGTGTGTGTGTGTGTGTGTGTGTGTGTGTGCAGGATATCCCCCTTAGCTTTGAACTTTGAGCATTGTAACTTTACAGATGTTTATGTTCAAATAGCAACATTACTAACTAAAGTTAGAAAAGTGAAATCATAATCATCCTTCACTTTGAATAAAAAAAACAATCTCTAGGGTGCAAATGTGCCTAAAGTTGAAAAATCCATATATTGTATTTTGTTTATTGATATGTCAGTGGCATATTTTATCATATTAAAAGTATTTTAGCCTCTTGTAATCTTTGATAATTGACTTCCAGTGGACTGATTTCTCTATTTCTTGTCTGCCAAAATCATTGGACAACATAGTTTGTACTGAGTTCTATAAGTTTCTCATCCTTGGTCACATGGGTTTCAATAAAACTAATTTTCTCTTCTTTCTTCACATCTCTCTTTATCTCTATCTCTCTTTCACTCTTTTCTTATTTCCCTCTCAGGAATCAAGCCTCACCCACGCACCTTTTAAAAAAGGAACTTCCACGACTATTTTGGTATCAAAGCTTGGCATGAGGGGCTAACCTTCTGAAGCAAACTTGTGAGGAAACAAGTCGGAGGAGGAGAGGGGGAAAGAGGAGGAGAACAGGTCTGTGTGTGTGCTTTAAGTCTATTGGGGGGCAGTTGAGAGAGTGAGCGAGGGCTGTTCTAAAGGGAAGGAGTCTCTCTATGGGCTCTTGGAATCAAATCCTCCCCTGGTGCCACAACCAGAATGAAAATGTGTAGCTTCAGATGATTTGCTGCAGCTAATAATAAGGCACAGTACTACAGTTTCTTTCAGTTCCTATTATAGTTTTTCGAATATTCCCTTTCATGCAGTGTGTATATGTAAATATTTGTGAAGGTAAGCATTCTTCAAAGTTGTAATGTCGAAAGTGCATGATAAATAAATTAATGGTCTCCCAAAAGAAAGAATCGACTCTGAACCGAATACATGAGTCATCTGCAATTCGAATCCCACTACTTTATGGTCCACATCACTAGATAATACATTTGCATAATGCTCGCCTTGACCTGCCTTCAACCACGTCATTTTATGCTTCTCAAATCTCATAGTTCAGTGTGGGATTCGCAAAACGCTGCCTCTTGAAAGATGGGTCTGTACCCAGTTTATTTGGAACAGCTTGCTCCTCATGGTACGTTCACACCAAACTCGAATAGAGTATCTGGTACAAGTGATTTTTTTTTAACATAACTGCTTTTGAAGATGTAAATTCAGTCAATCTGTTGGAAGAGATTTGTTCCTTAATGTAAAATAGAAATGCAAGGTAATTTTAATACATGTTTATGCAGGATTTGAAACAGTGTCATCAAAATGATTGTACCAAAGTTCTACCACTCGACCACGACTTTTCTCACTGACAAAAGCCCAGAAGTTCGGTTGTTCAGCAGTCAGTGTGCGCACGCGAGAGAAACGCTCTTCGGTCTTTGCAATCCTCAATAGCGTCATTGAAAGCAGCACTTTATTTTCGCTGACTGCGAGATAGACCTATTTTAACTTTTGATTAATAAAATGTTCTTCTATAGTCTAAACGTTTATATTCTAGTTAAAGCTATATTCTATTTAAAATGTAGGCTACATACGTTTTGCTTTCGCTAAATGTCCCTTTGCGCCACCTGGTGGTCATTTCGCCACCGATTTTAAAATACGGCTGGTTTATTTTTGCCGCGGTAGATTTACTAGATTTTACTAGTAGATTTTTTTTTTTATCCCTTAATTTAGGTCTTTTTGCAGTGATATAAATGTTTCATTAAATGTTGTTTTTATCTTTCTGTTTTATATATTTTTTCCTAAATCAGGTCGTTTTATTAGTTGTATTTTATTTTAATTTAATTTTAATTTATTTTATTTTAATACATTTTTATTTGATGTTTTTTTTTGACATTTTTATTTTATTTATTGGAAGTGAAATAATCTTGCAATAAGACATTGTCATGGCATGTGAGACATCCCAAATATTTTCAGAGAGACTTGCTGATCTCCGCAGCTTTGAAAAAACCTACTGCAAGTATAGCAAATTAAAACAAAAGTTATGAGTCAGCCTAGAATATATTGATGTTATCTACGTGTGAGATCTAAAGTGATCTAAGCGTGTATGTAGTCATAAAGACAGATTTCTCAACGTGACTGGTGTTGATTAAAAGTTGACATTTCAACACTTGGCAGCCATGATGAAATGGAACCTTGAGATCAAACACATACAGTGATAATCGCCCACTGGCTCCTGTCTGCAAACACCTAAAAAACACATGAACGTTTAACTGAGCATGAGAGTGATATGGCTCACCACAAAATGTCGTAGACACAAAAATGCAGCTGTTCATTTCATCTGCTGCCAACTCCTTTAAGTTATTCATCTGGAGAAAAAAAAAATGCATTCATCATTATATTTTTAATCACAGAGACGAGATAGAGAAAAGAAATGCCTTCGGGAGGGTGGGGGGTGTACATTATTCCCAGAACTGATCCGGCATTGTTGCCCGCTTCGCCAAACATTGTGCAAATTGACTTTGCATGAATTTATTTTTAATGTGATGTTGATGCTGCTTTTGCAGAAAGTGCAAGTTGCGTATATGTAGAAGAGAAACTGAGAGCGAAATTCAATGAGCGCTAAAAGTCAAGAAAACATGTCATGTAGTTTGCTGTAGTGATCTTTGATAGGCTATAGTTTATAGACTAATGTGCGTTTAGTGGTCTAAATTCACATTCAACCTGATATGCATCTTGTTTATATACAATCTGCATGCATATTCATGTGTGTACAATTTTCTGAATTATGACGCATATATAATTGGCCAATAAGAAATGGACAATTCGAGTCTCCTTCCCTCTTACTGGTTTCCTCTGTGTCTTTGTTCTTTTCATCTCTGTCGCTGTCAGTCCAGCCCATACAAAGCAGCTCTCTCATCACAACATCCTGCAATTGTAATTATTAATAAATTAATTATCAGCCCTTCTCTGTTCCAGACTAATTGAGTCCCATTGCAGGCCTTAAGTAGGACACGCTCCTATCAGACAAATGGAATGATATCCAGGGCTCGTTCCTCAGGGTACGAGTCTTGGCCCACAGAACGCACAGTGCTTTGTTGGATTTCAAATCCCATGCAAGAGGACTGAGATGTAAACAAAAATGACTTTGTTTTAGAAAGTGGTGAGGACGGTCGTGTCCGGGGGGTCATGTTGTTGATTTTCACAATGCTAAGAATGGTTTAAATTCATGTCTTGTCCTGATGACAGTTTTTTATTAAGAGAAAATATCAGACAGATTTATGTTTGATCAAACATAAATTAACATGTGCTCAATTTATATTTGTTAGCGCCTTTCAGTTTTTAGTGAATTTTTAGTAAAAGCTCTCTTTTGTCTGTAATGTATGGTTTGTTGCTAGACTGCATGGGTGGTTGTAGAAACTACGATGGAGATAAACATGTATCAAAATGTATGAAGGAGTAAAAACATACATATATATCTTTATCGCATATATCTCTTCTTGAGGTTTGTCCAGCATCACACCACAGACAAGCTGTTAGTGTCCAAAAGAGGGATGTGGCAAACTTTAAAACTCATATTTTGGTAAGTGAGTGGTTGGTCCCTCTTTGTTGTCTGAGATCCAGCGTGATGTATTAGTGTTTACACTGCAAATGCAATGTAGCAATTTGACAACCACCGAAATGAGTGTATGATTAGGTTGCCTGAAATGGATGTTAATATCAGTTGTTAACAGGCTGCTTACACTTTGTCCTGGGGCATCCGACTCCATGGGGTGCAGATCAGCTGAAGAGCAGAAACAGTTGTTAGGAAATGTTTTGAGGTGTAGCCTTCTGAAGGAAACGACTTCTGAAAACCATGTTGTGTGTTATGATGCACTAGGCCTATGCTCAAGATACAATACGATATGATACACTATACTCATGATACTGATATCATGATACAGCAATTTTGCTATTAATCAATACATTGATAGACACTCCTATACTTATATATCACTATATCTGTCTAACCAACCATGAAAACAAGATGCCTGTAAAAAGGTTCTCTTTATTCTAGTCCACACTATTAGAAAACAGCCAAAAAAGCTTTTCAGTCTGTACATTAAAGTGAACATTTTAAGTAATTAAACATTTTCAATGAGATCAGGGTGATGGCATTGCAAGTGACTCTGCATGTTTGTGGTATTATCCGTGCACTTTTAACAGGCTGTTCTTGTCGCATACTCTTTGTTGATTTTGTTTGTCATGGCATAAAAGCCGAAGCGGTTGGACTTAAACATGGTTGGGGCATCTATTATTTTTCTCGGACTGCTGTCCGCCATCCCGTTAAAAACCTATTTTTTCTTAGGCTAGTTAACTTATGTTCATGTTTCCCTCATTCATGTGTTGAGTGCCACTTCTAGGAAATCTATATTTGATATTTGGCGCCAGTCTATCGATTTTCCTATTGCCGGATATATTGTTATATCGATATTTTGTCCTACCCCTAGTTCATACAGTATCTACATACACAAAGGGTATGTTCCAGAGAAGTGGAAGGTAGATACTCTGGATGATCATTACCTATGAAAAACATGCTAAGAAGAAAAATATTTGGTTGTAAGTAACTTATTTTAATCTAATATTGTCTCCACTATGGTGAGATAAATGAGGTGTAGACAAACAATTGTGACATAGAAGGGTTTATTATTTGCTGTAATGATGTGAATATGGTGTTGAAAAGTGAATTTGCTGGCTGGTGCAATTTATTTATTTATTTTTTAAATTGAGTTTAGAGATAGGGAAGAGGGATATGAGAGAAAATTGGATTGGTAGAAATTAAATGTGGAATAATAAGGGTGGGTTGGTTTGTCCCAATCGTGAAGGTAGATGTGGTTGAGCAGGGGAAGGTGGAGGAAGGGAGCCTATAGCCTAATGCAATCACATTAAATTTTAAATAATGTTATGCAGATAAGAAATGACAGAAGATGATCTCTTTGGGATGCTGAAAGAAAATCTGTCAATTATAATTCCAATAATTTAGAAACTAGCCCTTTTGCATTTGTGTGTAACTTGGCAAATCTAAAGAAAATAAAAAAAAAATAAAAATAAAAAAGAGAAAATGGGCTGGTTTGAAGGTGTCGAGATAGAGATAATGTCTAAATTAGAATTATTCAGTGGTTAAATTGCAAAACACCTTTCCAATATGTCATGATAAAAAATACTAAAAATAATAACAAAAATGAAAATCTAAGGTTCAGAAAGACTCATTTGTCCTATCTGGCATAAGTAATGAAATACATTTAAAGAAATACATCAGAATCAAACAACCTTTCTCGAATCTCCTGCTTAGGAGGAATTTTAATTCGGCGGCCATTTGCAGACAAAATTGATTTTCCCTTGTGGCAAAGTGTTAATTTAACGGGAAAACTCCTACACTTATGAGCTTTTCAATTAATGCTCTTTCTTCCGTTGCCCAGAAGTGAGAGAGTGTGCTGAGCCGGTTTCCTTCAATTTCACCGTGGGCAAGACTCCGGCATTAAGTGCAAAGGTGCCAACTTCCATATTTAGTTAGTGAAGAGGCCATCCATTATTGAGCAAACAGAGAGCTGTCTGTCTCACTGCTTTGGGCCAACAATTAAATATATCAGGCACCATGGTGGAGGCGGGGTGTGGATGGGTGGAGGAGAGGCTCAGAAGAACAGGGCAGATGCAATATTGATGTCTTTAATTGAGGGTTTAAGTTGTACATGGTCAGTATTTCTATGTGTGTCTTTTTGTCTGGGGTGGTTTGGAAAGGTTGTGTAAATTACATGTTCTACATTGGTAAATGTGTGTAATTGGGCATGTTGTGGCTGGATTTAGAGAGATGCATAGCCAGGCACAAAGGACGTAAAGTTAGCGATAGAGAGGAATATAAATACATTATTGAAAACCCTGGGTCTAGATATGAAGTCTGTAATATATTTCAGGTTTCGCCTCCATTCTCTTGGTAATTTTGTTGGGTAATATCTTGTTTTCTGTCTACAATGATCATTTATGTAGTATTTTGTCAAAATGCAAAAATAAAACTAAGTAAATGGGTAGTGCTTGTTAGTTATTGGACAGTGTCACACAAAAAAAACCTCATCTGTAATGGTTTTGGTTTATCTCTACAATGGGAATGGTATAATTTCACCTCCCATTCCCATGCCGGTCTTTTGTCTTTCTCTATCCAGCTTCCCTTGTTCTCTTTACTCTTATGGTGTAAGCACTCTGCATGGTTTTAATTTGGTGAGAGAAAAACAAGTTTGCGAATATTGATTTCAAAAGTCCGCCTCTGCCTTTAAAAGCAGACGCATGGCTTCCAGCAACCTTCAATTGAGGCTGGGCATGTAGGTGTGGGTGTTCTCATTCAGCCTCTGTGTTCACACAAAATGATACATTAAAGGCTGTGTTTTACTTCAGTCAGACTGAGAGAAAATAAACGAAAACAAGCAATGTCTGTTCACACGTACACAGGCACACAAGACAGACAGAAAGGCCTAATTTATCTGATCATTATATACACGTTTTCTTTCCTTGAACAGTTTACTGTTTTGACTGCTTGTTTTGAATTGCGAGACAACACCTTCTTTAGGGTTGGGTAAAATGCAGTATTGAAGAATTGAGTGGCTTTCACTTCATGACTTTAAATTGGCAACATCCCACAGGAAGTTAAATTTGGAATAATGAAAAGTGGTGGAGCCTGGCCTGCAAAAGTCTTTTTGATTTTTTTGAAGTTCTTGAAAGAAGTTCACCAAGGCTACCTTTAGTTGTTCAAACATACAGTAAAAACAATAATATTGTCAAATATTATTACAATTTATTTATTTTAAAATGTAATTTATTCCTGTGATGGCAAAATTTAATTTTCAGCTTCAGACATTACTCCAGTCTTCAGTGTCCATTGGTCCTTCAGAAATCTGGAGGTAGTTTGATGTTCTTATTATCAATGTTGAAACCCATCAATTTAATACATTTTGCTGAATAAGTATTAATTTATGTCAAAAAGAAAAAAAAATCTTCATGACTCAACTTTTAAACAGTATATAAAATGAATTCAAGTCTATAAGGCAATTTCTTTATATTTATATATATATATATATATATATATATATATATATATATACAGTATATATATATATATATATATATATATATATGTAATTTAATCTTTCTCTCTCTCTCTCTCTCTCTTAAATATTGATTAAATTAAATATTTGATTAAATATTTGATTTAATCAACAGGTATTTTTCATGCTTACATTGTGAAGCTCAGAAATTTAAAAAATGGTTTTGCTATGTTGACATCATTAGTCCCTATCCTTAGTTTTATTCATAACCACTTAAGTACACTTGTTTAAACTCTCTCTAAACATCTGAATCTTTTCCTCTTACAGACCCATTACACCTCTTTAATATCTTCATCTCAGTTTTCCCTGGCTTTGCCTTCTCTTTTCACTCAAGAACAAGCTAACCACAGGTCGTGTGTATACATATCCCACAAATCTCTTGCTGCACTGGCTCTGATCTGTGGATTACGCTCAGAATACTCCTCACTGAGAGGATGGCACATGTAGAGTTGAGAGACACACACACACACACACACACACACACACACTCAGACAATCATTCCCACAAAAATACAGAGCAAATGTGCCCTACCATCCCTGTAGCTTTAAGAAGACAAGTCTCTAATGCAGACATTACTAAACCCCTGCCATCATAGCCACAGAATGACACCACAGGACGTTGAGCGCTAACGCCTACAAAGCGCTTAAATATCTTAACATATTTAATGCATAATGAAAGAAGTTTCTGCACTTTGGGTGAAGTATTCCCAGGCAGTTTTTTATGCACTATCTATCTGGTGGGAAACCTCACTCTTATACACTGCATAAAACAATGCAACGTTGGAGTCGAGGGGTTTGAAGAGACCGATAGAAAGCTTTCTTCTGCACATCCAATGTGTGTTTAAGAAAACACTCAAACACTCAAAAAACACTGTACAATGACAGTCTCATGTTTGAGATACATATATGATGTTTATCCTGTAGTTACATGCTGTGAGTGTTTGTTTTTAGGAAATGTCAGTGGGCTGAAGAGCGCCTCTAGTGGTGAGCAGAGGTGTGCATCCATGCTTTTTTAATGCAAGGCCTCAATTAAAGCTGATCCACCTGTAACATTGAGGAAATATGACTGTTCTACAAAATTCCATTCCATAACTCGATTTATTTAGTTTCTTTTGTGTGTGAAAGGAAATCACCGTAATACAGCAGTAATTAATAACTAAATGAACAAATAAATGAACATCAAGCTGTGAATGACTAACACAGTCTCATCCCAAGACGTCATATAACTGACGTGTTGGGACGTCTTTTGACCATACGTCAGCATCCGCCGTTTTAGGGTACCCTTTAACGTCAGTTACATGACGATCCTGGGACGTCATACAACTGACGCTTTACCTTTTAATGTCAGTTAGGTGACGGGGGTAGGTTTAGGTCTGGGGTAGGGTTAGGATACGATAACGTCATCTAACGGACTTTAAAGGGTACCCTAAAACGGCGGATGTTGACGTATGGTCAAAAGACTGCACTGGAATGACATGCATTGAAGTGCTCTGGCTTACTCTGGAACTCCATCTGTGCCAGCCTCAGTATATCTATCATGTGTAATCCAGCAGATTGAGATGTTTAAGTCTCCTTGGAGATTGCACAGGTCTGGAATGAAGCAGTGGAAAAAATCAGGGAAGAGCATCCAACATCGAATAGATTCTTTGTTCCAGGAGATTGACTGTTCTATTCATAAATAAAGGGAAACAGAGGGAAGTGCAAGAAATGTCAATGCACCTTTTAATTTCTAATATTGAAATTCATAGTAAAAAAAAAAAAATAATAAAATAAAATATTCAGTATGAGATGTGCATTATGAGATTTGCTAAAGCTTACATTCAAAGGGAAAGTTTTCCTAAAGCTGAAAATTGTCAGAATTTACTCACACTCATGTTGTTCCAAACCTGTCTGTCTGTCTTCTGTGCAACATAAATGTCTTTTTTGTTTGTTTTTTGTCCATTCAATGGAAGACAATGGTCACCAAAATGTCACTTTCAAATATCATTGATGTTCCGCAGAAGAAAGTAAGTCATACAGGTGTGGAACGATATGGAGGAACTGATGACAGTTCGCGTGGCGGTGTCCATTAATTATAATTTATAGATGCCCTATCACTTTAACAGTGTTGTTATTTGTGTTTTCTAGTGAGTGTTAGATGACCGCAAAAGTAATCTAAATGTATAAAAAAAAGAAACAAGAAATGACCATGCACAAAAATCGACAAATGGCCAATATGGTACCGATATTTTGTGGATCCCTAATTTTCAGAATGAATTTTGGAAATGTAATTTCATAAATGTCTAAAGTGCATCCCACGGCATCATCTGCTGATTTGTTGTGCGTCCCTAATTTTCAGAATTAATTTTGGAAATATAATCTCATAAGTGTCTAAAGCGCATCCCATGGCTGCTGATTTTCTGTCTAAAGTGCATCCCATCCCATCTGCTGATTTTCTGCATGCTTGTTTTAAGCCTGTGTTTATGGGCCACAGAGGCCTCTCTTTTTTCGCTCCTCACAGGAAGTAATTTTTCTCCCATAGCGTAGCTGATGATAAGGCCATGATTCCTGCTTATCTGTCCCCCTTTAATTTCTCCTGATCTTTAAGTGTTCTTAAAAGGGGCCTCAGAGGGTGGTGATGAGCTTGCTCTAAATTGATTACCTGTTTCAGTGAACGCGCTGTTGCCTGCAGATTCTATCAGCTCTGCTGTCAGGACCCTCGCTATTTCAATTTGATCGGATTTAATGAGGGGGAGGATGGGAGCTGTGTGTCTCTACGTGTGTTTACATTTAAGTGTGTGTATATGCGCGCTACTGCCTCGATACAATCGCATTTGTCAGCATGATCCTTTTTAAGTGCATTTCAATTAGAGAACGATTCACTTGATTCTATTACTCCCTACTCTTGTTGCCCTAATGTGTGCCACTGCTAGAACAAGCCACGTCTAATGTACACTATTTAATTTCCTTAATTGAGCTAACGTGCTTTTCATATCCTAATTCCTCGAATAATCTTTGATTTGTGCACCACACATGCTGGGATGTAATGAAAGGGGGCAGTCGAAAACATCTGTTAAAGCTCTGATTGAATCAGCTCAGTAACATCTGCAGTTATGAGGGCGTTAGCAGCCAGCTTGGCCCTTTTATCTACTTACGCCAATTATCCTCAATGCCGGCTGACTGAACCGATATTAATATGGATGTATTTGAGGATCCGGTTTCCTGAGCCACTGTCAAGCATTGTTTAACGGGGTGGATGTTTGTTACGTTCTTTGATTATGTTCCTTTCTAAGATATACAGGAGAGTGTTGCTTGTAAATCCTGAATAATTTCCCCCAAAGTAGTTAATTGATTACTCATGCAGTGACGCACCCATAATTGCAGTGCATGCATATGTTCAGATTCTGGTTCACACAAAGTATTTTGCACTGCAGTGTTTTTTTTAATTTGTTTGTAATATATATATATCGCATATTGCACGGCTACTTGTGTGGTATTGCGTTTATACAACACTGTGTGTCAATAAATAAGAAACAACAATGGGGTGTCTTTTAAAAAAAAAAAAACAACAACTTTTGTGCAGAATTACTTGCTTCCGCCACGGATTAAAATATCAAGTTGACAGTTTGAAAGTTGAACCCAAGCCTCTGTTAATAATTCTAAATGGTCACTTTATAACTAGTAACAAAGTAATGCTTTTTTTTAAAGATTTTTTTATTAGAGTGTGAGTATTATGAGAGAGATTTGCATCTAGCTGATATTCTTCAGGTCAGTCTTATATACTGTACATCATATTCACAAAATCTGTCTGAATGTTTGCTGAGGAAAGATAGATCTTTGTCTTAGGACTGGGTATTGGCACAGGCATCCCAATACGATACGTATCACGATACATGGGTCCCGATACAATACAATACGATACATATTGCGATATATTGCAATCATTTTTTTTAACCTCCTACGACCTGGTGTCCACATACGTGGACATCTCATTTTTGCTTGTGTGGAGCATGATACTTAGTTCTGTGTAACTGGAACATGTTTTTCACAAACGCGGACACTTACACTGCTATCTAGTGGTGTCATGAGAGAGAAACATTTTTTTTTTTTGTGTACACACACACACACAGTGCTCATGCGATGGCACACAAACACTTGCTCACTCACTCGCTCACACAGACGCACACCCACACACTCTCTCTTGCTCACTCAAGATCACGTGCACACACTCTTAAAGTTGCTCTAAGCGATATCATACGTTTTTTTAGGCCAAAACATTTTTTTGTCACATACAGCAAACATCTCCTCACTATCCACTACTAGCTACCTGTCCCCTAAACACACTGTAAAAAAACGCGGTCTATGCAGAAAACCCAGGCTCCACAAATGGCAACAAAAACAAACTGCGACAACCCGTTCCACGAAACATAACAAACTGTTCCAGCCAATAACTAACAAGAAGGCCCTGGGGGTGGGGTTTGGGGGGTCAGTGCGCAGATGAGGAGGAGGGAGGGTGTATCTAGCCTCCGTTTTGTTTGAAAATACTTTAAACATCAACAAGGCTCACTCACTTGTGCTCGCACAAACACATGACTCTCTCTTTCTCTTTTGCTCACTCGCTCTGAAAGCTGCAGACGTTTTCGAATTTTCTGCCATTTTCTCACTCCTGCTAACTTACATTGGCCATAGCATGAGAGACATGAAACAACAGGACACATCATGGAGACCGGTGTCTGCGCACAAGAGATACCAAGTGTGTCTGAAGTCTTGTGTATACTCGACACGTCCGCAAGAGTGCGAAGGGCGCGCGGCAAAAATGACGTTGTTGCGGTGTGTGCGCAAGACCCCATTTCGCCTGGCGGTGTGCACGGCACTTTTTATAACATTGCGCGCAGCGCCGCACCCGAAGATGAACGACTTCGAGCCGAATCTGGCCGCATTGGTACGATCTGTACCAGCATTTTTATGATCCTTCTATACACAGAGACATTTGCATTGATGAAATTAAGATTTAAACACTCTCCAATAAGGCTTAGTTGTTTAACTAGTTTACATGCAGTGAAAGTAGGCTACAATCAACCTACTGCATTTACTCTTTTATGAATTAGCAATTAATAAACTACTAATAAATGGCAAAGTACTTGCTGATTCCTGGTGGATTAGAGGAGAATTACTCCAAGTCGCCCCCTGTCGTTTCACAGAATAGCACAACGGCGAGCACATCAATCAAGTATAAACGCCTCGTCCGTTTGGAGAGGTGTGCACGCAGTCAGTGGAGACTCGCGCTTGTGCGGACACGTCGAATATACACAAGGCTTAAGCATTAGTATGCGTGCAGTCTTTTTAGACACACTTGGATATTTAAAGAAAATATTGATACTAGAGGTTGAAATATTGATACACTATCGTGAAAAAATATCGTGATAGTTAGCTGTATCGATATTTTTGCACAGCCCTATTGTCTTTGTCCTTTTAACAGTTAAGGGTATTTTCCATGACGGCGCTAGTCAATGCATTTGTAAGTTGAGTCTTATTTTGAAAGGGACTGAAATAATGTTGTAAACAATACATCTTTGCAAGTGACTTACTCATAAAGATAGTCTTTGTCCCCATCTAATGGTGTAATAGTGTATCTAACTTTCACTGAAGTCAACACAATCACAAACATCCTCGGGTTATGACTGTAACCCTTGTTCCCTGAGAAGGGAATGAGAGCTGCGTCGAATGACACTTTGGGGGAACACCCCTCAGCGTAACACCTCTGAAGTATGAATGAAACTAAGCCAATCTCCGATTGGTGTTGTGTCATGACGTAATGTGTGACAGTACATAGGTGGAAGCTATAAAGGGACGCCGGCACACATGAGATGTCAGCTTCTGTGATGAAGCAAGTGCACGCATACAGGGGAAGGCGTGGCCAAGGGACGCAGTTCTTGTTCCCTTCTCAGGGAACAAGGGTTACAGTCGTAACCCGAGGACGTTCCCTTTCGAGGGAAATCAAACTGCATCGAATGACACTTTGGGGGAACAAGTGCCCACTACGCCACAACACCCCCTGCCTGTCCTAGTGTGAAGCTGCTCACAGGCACACTTAAGACGGGAGCACAAGAGAGCTGGGTGTTGACGGAATATCCAGACTATAAAACCTAATAAAGGTATGAGGGATGGCCCATCCTGCTGCATCACAGACCTCCTGGATGGGCCCCCCGCGAGAAGGGCTCTAGAGGACGCCATGCCTCTGGTAGAATGAGCCCTCACGGCCAAAGCTGAAGGCATATTGCGCACCTGGTAGACCATGGAAATTGCTTGGACAATCCAGTTGCGAATGGTCTGTTTGGAAGCGAGAAGCCCCTTCCTGGGCGACCCGAAACACACCAGGAACTGGTCCGACTTCCGCCATGAAGAGGACCTCTGTAAATTCTTAGTGGTCTGACAATCCTGAGCATGTGAATTCTCTCCTCATCCGCTGTCACGTGAGGTGAAGGATGAAAATCTTGCAGTTTTCATTCGGTTTTCCTTCGACATGACACTTCCAACACTGGACCATGGGACAGAAACCAAGCTTTCTTCCACATAGATAGGACGCTGCTGCCATGACCCCCAACACTCTTTGACAATGCTTTACAGTGATGGCTTGGCCTAGCTTTATTCCGGACACTGTGGCCAGAATGGACTCGACTCGTGCGGGAGACAGTCGTGCCCACATCGTGACTGAGTCCCACACCACCCCCTGGACTGGTGTCAACACGCTCTTTTTCGTTTTGAGTCTCAACCCCAGGCTTTGGATGTGGATGAGAGCAACATCTCGATGCCGAATCGCCTGCTCATATGACTGAGCCAGAATCAGCCAGACGTTTATATAGTTGAGCAACCTGATGGCCTGGAGCATCAGAGGTGCTAGAGCTGCATCCATACATTTGGTAAATGTGGTGGGGGGAGAGAGCTAGGCTGATCGGAAGAACACGATATTGGTACGCTTCGCCCCCGAAAGCGATCCTCAGGAACTTCCCGTGAGATGGAAGGATGGATATATGGAAGTATGCATCCTTTAGATCTATCGTGACAAACCAATTAGAGGTCTTCACGGGTCTAAAAATTCATGCCTGACCCGGAAGAGACCCGTAATGTGCTACACTGAACCGACCCGGATCCGTCGTTCATTTCAAAAGTTGGACCCGGACCCGTACAGACCCGAGAAATGCCATAAATGTACTGCCCGGACCCGAGCTGGACCCGTCTATTATTTGAAAACTGGACCCGAACCCGGCAGGAAGACACAAACCCGACTGGACCCGATTGTCACATATTATTTCACACGAGTTGCGAAGAATAAAACTTTTTGTTTTACCTAATTTTAGTAGCTGTCGTCTCACTTCCTTGTAACGTTACCTGACTGACTGAAACATTACAATCCACCGACAAGAAAGTTCTATCCATGTTATTTCTTTTGTTATTCCAAGCTTAATCCACTCATTATTTCAGCTTTAAAAGTCCACTTGATTTCACGGTGATGGATGACAAATGCAGCCTTGCACATGTACATTCTGACTCGAGTTAACTCGCATAATAACTTTAAAGAGGCTACATGCATTTTCCTGAAATTTAAACTCGCGACTGACACCTGTGGCCAGCATAAAAGCTGACATTGCTTAATCACAAGGCCTGGGACAAAAATCCTTCAAATGAGGTTATAGAGTAACCCATCGGTGTCTGGCTTCTGCCCAAGTCCCTAAACAACGAACCCATTTTCCCTCTTTGTTGATGGTCCAGACCTTCACAACAAACAAACATGAAGCAATTAGTCCATCAGCATTCTGTTGGTTTAGACCAGGAGTGTCCAAACTCGGTCCTGGAGGGCCACTTTTTATCTTCAACTTGCCTCAAAACACCTGCCCAGAAATGTCTTGCATGCTAAAATGTTGATTAGCTGTTCATGTGTGTTTAATTGGGCTTGGAGCTGAGCACTTGAGAAGCGGGATTGGACACCCCTGGTCTAGACTTTCAAACTAGTCTAGAGCATCAAGCCTAGTCTCTCTAATTTGGCCTTCAAAGAATCTTTTTCTCTTTGTCTATTGTTCAGTCATTATCTCTATGAACTTATCTTCAGATTTCTCCTCGAATATTGCCTGCTGTCATCACTGTCCTCTTGCCCCGAGACAAGTAGCACAGACTGTGTACTTCCACAAGTACTGCTGTATGTCTTTCTAAAATTATTTCGCAAATGTGGGACATATTCACCAATTCTTTTGTGAATAGAATATGCCATAGACATCACTTAAAGTAATCGAAACCCATTGGGAAAAAACTCTGAGAACAACTCACCACCAGAGGAAAAAAAGTCACTCCCTCTCTATTGTGGGATTTCCACTCTGTTTGTCTTCAAGTTCACATTGGAAATAGAAACGGTGGAACAGAGGACACACCACCACTGTTTATTTTATTGTAGCTCACAAATGTCATTCATTATACTGGTGTGGGAAGCAGCCCCTGGTACTCTTCTCCATGCTAATCACTTCTCTATTCGCACCATCTGTAAATCCACACTTGCGGGTGCACTGCTTAGCAGCTGAAGAATAAAACTCATATGTGTCTACTGTGAGTGTTTTATGTGGCAAATGTAAGATTTGTTTCTGTTTATGAGACATAATTGAGTTTTTCTCTCTGCTTCTTTACTGTGACTGTCTCTTTCTTTAAGTTTTCATTTCTACATGGCGAGTTACGCTGATTCAAGTGTGTGGTGGAACCATGAAGGTTTGCGTTCCCATTCATCTCAGTGGTTTGCTCTGCTGTTGGCATGGGCCTTCCCGGATGTACGTTATTTGAAATCTACCATGAAAAGGTTCTCATGAAAAGGTTGCAAACGAGGAAAAGACCATTCACATATTTTATCTATCTATCTATCTATCTATCTATCTATCTATCTATCTATCTATCTATCTATCTATCTATCTATCTATCTATCTATCTATCTATCTATCTATCTATCTATCTATCTATCTATCTATCTATCTATCTATCTATCTATCTATCTATCATCCATCTATCATCCATCTATCATCCATCTATCCATCTATCATCTTATACATATATATATATAGCCTATATCACATATGATATGAGTGACCCATTGAATACTGGCCTCTGCCCAGGTCCCTGAACAACGAACCCATTTTTCATCTTTGTCAATGGGCCAGACCTACCCAACAAATAAACATGAATCAATTAGTCCGTCAGGATTCTGTTGGTCTACGGCCACTGTTGATTTCCAACTTGCCTCAACCTACCTGCCTAGAAGTTCATATGCTTAAAGACCTTTATTAGCTGTTCATGTGTGTTTAATTAGGGTTTGAGCTGAACTCTGCAGGTCATTTGCCCTCCAGAAGTGGGAATGGAGACCCCTGGTCTAGACTTTCAATCTAGTCTAGAGCAATAAGCCTAGTCTCTCTCTCTGTGGTTTTGAATTAATTTGGCCTTCAGAGAATCTTTCTCTCTATAGATCGGTCTTTATCTCTATGACCTTATCTTCAGGTTTCTTCACTAATATTGCTTGCTTAGATCAGATGATTTCTTAACTGCTCTTTTAGCATTGCTGTAATGTATGTTGTGTGTTTGCGTTATTGATCACACTGTTACTAGCTGAGTGAATGATGTAGGAATTGTTTGAAAACAGTATCCTGCTAATCAGATATTTCAAATTTAATTTTACCCTGAGTGAAGAGCGGACAATTTTTTTTGCTGTGAGTGTATTAAAGCTTTAATGTGGCAGTGCTAACAAACCATGACCCCTTAGGTGAGAATTATTCTACTATTTAAACATTGTGGGATTCTAATCAAAGAATAAAGGAATGGATATTAGAGTTTCTGTGCCACATTTGCTGTATTAGTTTATGCAGAAGCAATACATACAGCAGTACATGAAGGTCTTGTCCTACTTTGGATATTATTGAGTCTGCTACTTGATCTGGGCAAGAGGGCAGTGAAAACAGCGGGTGATGCCAGTATATGCTATTCGAGGATAAAGCCAAAGCCCACATGGCATCTGATCTGCAGATATCTATAGATTTAAAATAACTGCAAAGTACATAGCCCACCCCTTGCATGATTATTAAATGGTGTGGCTAAATTTGATTTTCAGCAGTAGCAATAAAAACTCTATTTAACATCTTACTTTGTTTAAATCTGAACAAATTTTCAAAATATCCAAATATCAGTGCCGAAAGTATGTGAGAAAAGTTGAAAAGATGATCATCATCATCATCATCTCTCTCTCTGGACTTGAATAAATATGGCTAATGTTCATCACTTACTTGAATCCAATCCAAAAATATAAACAAGTTGAATTTAGCTCCCTCTTCTGTTTAATACTCTACCAAACTTCTTTGATCCACTCAAAGGGAATTATTTTCCCCTCTTCATCTCTATGTATGTTTCTGCCAGTGAAAAAGAGAAAGGCAGAGACTTAATTCATTTAGTGAGTCTCTGGAGGCAGAGCTGGTGTCTAGACAGGCCTTTACTTTAATGTGCAAAATGGTCTTTCTCTCTTCCTCCAGCGCTCTGTGACACCTGTGCAAAGTCCCCGCCCCAACTCCCCCCATCCTCAATCGCTCTCTCTCTCTCTCTCTCTCTCTCTCTCTTTCTCTTTACTCCGGACACGGCTCTTTCTTTACTCAGAGGACAGGAGCGTGGGCTAAATCCTTGACCCCTGCATTGAGCTGTCCTCTCTGGGCAATCTGGGCAGCGCTCCACCCTGCCTGACATGCCCGAGTCCTTTCTGTTGTGCTATTATCAGCTGAGTGTTATTACCCCTCTTTGCACAGGAAAATCTGCCCTGATTTTCATTGACCCGTCCTGAATCAATGCTTTTAAAAATCTTAGACACCTTTTACTTAAGAGCAAAAGCATGCATTTTATGTTTTGACATGGTAGTATTGATCCGACGGGCGGCAGAGGAAAGAGGGGTGGGGGCTGGGCTAGTAGGACGGCGCTCTCCTTCCTCTGTCTTTCTTTCTACGTTCTCTTTCTCTGGCTTTTCTGTTTGTCTTTTACTTTTTGCCCCCCCACCCCCATCATCATCTTCCTCCTCCTCTCCGTGTCTGGTAAG
Source organism: Pimephales promelas (assembly GCF_988280905.1). Taxonomy (NCBI): domain Eukaryota; kingdom Metazoa; phylum Chordata; class Actinopteri; order Cypriniformes; family Leuciscidae; genus Pimephales; species Pimephales promelas. The sequence goes on along the minus strand of NC_142769.1, from coordinate 32,369,180 downwards.
GCTGCCATGCTTAATGGCTTTCTCATGCTGGCTCTTTTGGTGTCCCCAGTGTTCCTCTAGACTTCTTATCTCTGATCAATATCTCCCCCCCATTTGCGCTCTGATAAATTATGGATGTAGCTCTCACATCACATATAAAATTTCTATTGTGTTTGTCAATGGCTGATCGATATTCCACCTCCGCTCATCCTCAAAGCTCCTTTTTTCCCCACTTCTAGCTCTCATTCTTTCATCTCTTTTGCAATCCAGGTTTGTTAGCGTGCCTGTGTATGTTTGTTTATGATTTCTGTCTTTTTTTCTAATCCAGAGGTCTCCTGGGCTAAAGGCAGAGCTGCAATATGTAGCAGACAACAGAGACCGTAATGTTCAAATACGAGTATCCACCTTCTCGCTCCCTCTGCGCATTCCTTCACCCTCCATGCTTTCTTTCCATCCTTTCTTCTCTCTGAAACGTCGTTAACATGTGTAGACATCAGTTTCAGACAAAATACTGAGGTTTGGAGATGCACGTGGCTTTTCTCTATAGGTATGTGGATGAGGGGTCCCATTTGACATGAACCACAGCTCTCTCTCATCCCTGCAGGCAGCGCTCCGGCTCAGCCCACCACCAGGAGAGACTGCTGCCCCAAATAAACAGCTACAGGAGAGATGAAATAAAAGAGTGGATTACAACGAAGGGAAAACAGGTAAACTTGCTCAGAGCTGTCGTTTGTGGGAGAGGGCACAGTTTGATTCTTTTAGATCTAACATCTTTTGGTTGTTAAAGAAAGGGAGAAAGAGAGATAAAGAGAATGTCAAAAGAGAGTGTATGGCTAATGTAATTTAGGTCATATACACATGCAGCATATCTTTTCTTTGTGGCATACACAACATTTTGGGGAGGGAAATTGTAGAAAATGGCCCTAGAAGTTTGCGTAATCGGACGAAACGTCCTCAATCTGCCAAACATGCCACAATTTTGGGGTTTGGGTTACAGTTAGTCTTGTCTTATTAAATTAGCTTTATTTGAAAATAGGTGATGAAATCTACAAATTCTACCTTTTTTTTTCTTTCCTTTTTGTCTTTTTACTGATCTCTCAGCCCCTCAAACTTAATATATATGACACTAGGATCAACACTATATTTTCATTCGCTGGAAATCAAGGACGATAATAATTAAAAAAAGTTTTAATGATTGTTCTAATTCTATGAGAATAGATAAGGTCACACCATAGTTTTTTTTTTGTAATATTTTCATTGCATTTTCTTGAACACTTACACAACAATGTACATCACATGTCTGTAACATCAAATATAATGTAAAAAACAAAACAAACAAACAAACAAACAAACACCGGGACTCTTATTACCTGAAAAGTGCAATAGCACAAACCAACAATGGATAATAAAGTATGTACTTTGGAAGTCAGAGTAAACAATACACTGCAATCAAAGATAGCTTAACAGATATACGAAAAATAAAATGATACTGACACATGGGAACAATTTCATTGAAATTACTTTCAGAATTAATTTTACAGCTGATAAAATAATTGAGCCGTCAAGATCCACTCTATTTTGTAGAGCTCAAGCATTTAAAGGTGCCATATAACATCATAAATCAAATCCTACTCCATATTCCATAACAGATGGGGGCAGTATACCTCCAAAAAATGACTTGTGCTCCTACTATCGCGCATGTTATTCAAATCATTTGACATGATAGTAAAAGGTTGGAAGACCGCAGTTTCACGTGGAGCATTTGGAGATTTTTAGAGATCAGAGACTCAATGAACTAAACACTAGAGTGAACTAAACTAAACACAATGAATCTCAACACTAAATGATGAAGACCGCCTCATAGATCTCAAAAACAAGCTGGTGCATTTCGACGGTATAGGAAAATAAAAGCTTGGGCAATTATTTGAAGTTTATGGTATTCGTTTTGTTTATATTACACTTTTATTGTTAGTGAATTAATTTGACAGACAGCATTCGCTGATGTTGATCAAGCTAGCGCCGTGAATTCACCGTGAGACACACGCAATTGACACTTAGCAAGCAGGTTAGTTAAGCTCTCAGATTCTGTCAATTTTATTACGCAATTCAAAGAATAAATACCGTTTTGGCGCTTGTAAGTTACATGTTACACCACAGATCCCTAGCGCACGTGAACCGATCGTCTCTACTAGCTTGAAAAAGAACATGAACACTGGTGAAAGATACAGTATGCTACAACTTACCAAAATGTATTCCTCATGCATAATGTCGACCAATCATTTTTTGAACTCTTCCCTGAACTGAAATGTAGTAATTGGCTGTATTTCCACACGACTGACATCAGGTTCAAGTACATACAAGCCGGCCGGCGCGAGCGCGACTCACTCGTCTATTGCAGTTTGGCTGGTGGTAACGTTGCCCGTCCGCATACCGCCTCCCATGGCCGGAACTGGTATTACGATACCTGCCGGGCCGGGGCTAGTAATTTAGCATGCTAATTCAGGTTAATATCTCGGCAGCACTATAACTTGTCAGTTTTTTAATGACATCTTTGCACTTATTTCTTCTCATTCTTTTGATGCGTGTAGCTCATTTTTCGTATATTGTTACCTCAATTATTACATATGCCACCTTTAAAGCACAGGTGCCATTAATACAGTATAATTGTTTATTGTTCTTGATGAACAAGCCTTTAGAGGCTGACAAGGACATTTTCTTTAAGTGATAGCACACCCAGAAATGGGTGATAAAATTATGGGTGCTAAATTATTCATGTCGTTCCAAAACTATATGACTTTCTTTATTTTGATAAACACAAAAGATGTTTTAAATGTCAATATCAAACTTGACATTTGAAAGCACATTTGACATTTCTGTCACCATATTTGATGTAGTCTATATGTGTGTTTTGGCTGGTAATTTAATTAGTGAACAAATAATTAGGTTTCTATTTGTTAATCTCGCAAAGGGATTGTTTTAATTTAGAATACTTTGAATATACTGTAAAACAAAGTTGTTGCCTTACATTAAGCACAATCAACTTTTAAACTTTTAGTAATTTCAAATTAAATTACATTAAACTGACTTAAAAAAAAGTTGAATCATGTATAACCAGGGGCGTAATTTGCGGGTGGGACGGGTGGGACATGTCCCCACCACTTTTTGCCAGGGTCGATATTGTCCCCACCACTTTTAAAAGCTCTCGCGGCACGGATCTAACAGTAGAAATAAATAAAACATCTCCAACTGACAGACCATTAATTTAGTTCGTTTGTAAAATAAAAGAAGCGATCTAGCCCTGAAATACGTTGTTTTTTAAATCAAGTGATCAAAGTGCTCTTTGCCGCCTGCGATCGGTAGCGCGGTTACAGTGTATCTCGTGGTTCACACACACAGTCTTCGCATCTTCACATGCGCGCTTCAATCCGTTTCGGAGACTATTTGTTCATTCCGGTGCAGACTCAGAGCCAGGGGCGCAACTAACCAGTTTCAGAGGGGTATGCAGCAACAATTTTAGCGCCCCCCAAACCCCCCCCCCCCCCAAAAAAAAAAGGAAAAATAAATGTAATGTAAGTGTGCTGTGTAATAAGTGAGTAAGAAATGAGAGGTGAAAAAATAAGTGCAAAATTGTCGTTTATTAACACAATTAAACTATAGGTACTCCACCTTGATGAACCCCCCTAAGAAAACTATAAGCTCCATTGGAACAGCAATACCAGTGTTTCTCACAGGATTTTCAGTAAAACTGTGGTAGGTGGACCTCTGTTTCTCTAGGGGGGTTCGGGGGCATGCTCCCCCGTAAGAAAATTTTGTGTTCTGTAATGTTAAATTCAGCAGTCTGGTGCACTTTGAGAGTTCAAAATTAAAAGCTCCAACCCATATTCAGGGTGCAAATTAAACAGAGAAAAATTTGAACCGCTTTTAGTTAGTGTCTGTCTACATTACACTACTACATAATAATAGTTATAATATTAATCCCATGATAGTAATAGCCATAAAGGCTATTGTAAAACAAATGCACAGAAAAATAAAGGAAACTTTCATAATTAGTTTTGCACTAATTTCTGTACTTGAAAGATATAAGTGCATAATGACATGCATGGGCCAGTGTGTCAGAAAAAAAAAAACTAAAGCTGACTTTTTTTGACCAATGCATTACACCAGCACAGCGCCACCAATTAAGCAGAAAACAAACAACAAACAAATGGGCCGCCGATGTATGAGTTTTGTGGGCCGTTAAGACAAATAAATTAAAAAAGGATGAAATGTATTGGCTGAAAAGCACGTCGGCCCAGCGGGAATCTCCCGGTAGTTCCGATGGCCACCGAGATATAGATAGCCTACATGCCTGGATGTCACATTTTAAATCCTACCTGTTGGCTTTCAGCAATGCATGCAGTTATTTAGCTGCTGTCGCATCAATTGACATGCCATCTCCTTTTCTCTCTTTCTTTTTCTATTTTTAGCCCCACAGCATTTTGTTTTATCCATCTTTTTCGACGACAACTCACTACTCGTACCTGCTCGCTCAGCGCTCACGGCGCCCCCGCCCGCTCGCGATATTACCCGCTCCCTTCTCCATGAGGGCGCCTACTCTAGCCTGGCTGTTAGTCCTCTAAAATTTATATAACATTGAAGGAATGCAGAAATGATTTAGAAACGCACAACGGCAGCTACATATAGAAATACAATATAGCCTATATATATATATATATATATATATATATATATATATATATATATATATATATTTTTTTTTTACCATCACTTTGGCGCCCCCCATTGTGCTGCGCCCCTATGCGCCGCATATAGCGCATACCCACTTTTTGCGCCACTGCTCAGAGCATGTGAGCGGAGTGGAGCGCGAGCGGGCGGATCTTGGACAGAGCGCAAAGGGGCATTTTTTTTAAAGGACTGAGCGTCGCCCTATTTCCCGCTCCAATTTCGCTCCGCTCACACCACGAGTCTGACTCCATTTCTTTTCCCCGCCTGGCTAAAGAAGCTCGCATTGTGTTCAGCATCCCAAGCCGGTCTGCAAGGGCAGAGACGGTTATCTCCGCAACAACCGCATGAGTCTGAAGCCTCAGACATTGTCCAAACTTGTGTTCTTGAAGGTGAACTCAAAAGAACTGTAAGGAAAGCAATTCATTTTCTTTCTTTCTTTCTTTTTTTTTTAAGTTTAATTTATATATAATTAGGCCCATTGATTCGTTTGATTTTACAGCATTTTTTTGTACAATTGATAAAAGCATAATTTTATTTTATTTGTGAGCGCTGTGCAAACGTTTAGTTATCAAAATGTTGCCCTAATAGTTAATTTAATTTTTTTAATTTACTTTTAAAATGTTTATGTAGGCCTTTATTATAATTTTTTTTTACATTTTTGTTTATACACTTATTTTTTTTATCTTTATTTATATTATTATGCACATTCATTCGTTTAATTGTACAGCAGTTTGTGTGTACAATGGATATAAGCCAATTTAAATTTTAATCGTGTGTTCTGCAAAAAATCAGTTATCAAAATTCTGGCTTAATAGTTAATTTACTTTTAAAACTTTTATGGATATTTTTGTTTTTATAATTTTTATTCATATTATTAGGTCAATTTATTCGTTTAATTTTACAGGACTTTCTGTATAGGCTATTCCACTGGACAAGTTTTAAAGTCGGATTTATGTTTTTATTCACGTGTCACGTGATTCATTTATTTATACACATGTCCCACCCACTTTTTAAAACAAAGTTACGCCACTGTGTATAACTTATAAAAACTGAACTTTGCCTAACTTTTTTGATGAGTTAGGCAACATGTAAAAAACATGTTATTATAATTTCACTCCATTTCATGCTTTCTTTGTCCTTTTTCTGAAGGGGCTAAACGTTTTTGGATCTTTTGTAATGTGGACAAACAGCTGACATATTCTTCAAGATATTATATTTTAGAAGAAAGAAAATGCTATGATTTTGTAAAAATATAAGTGTGAATAAATAATGACAGAATTTATATTTTTTAAAGTATTTTTAAATAGTATAGACTTTGTTTACCTTTGTCATGTAAATAGTCCCAATGCTAACATGGCGTTAAAAATTAAATAAACAAACATCATTTTTTGGGGTGAACTCTCCTTTTAAACAACAGTTAGGCAATTTGCATTTAATGCTTTTACATTTTTATGTGTACTTTTAGGCATCTGGCAGGCATTTGGAGTGAATGGGAGATTGTGATTTGTATCCTTATTTATCTCTTTCAAACAGGCAGTTTACACTGCCGTTTTGTACATGTAGAAGGTTACAAATCTTTTCTGGTTTCAGCCACAAGACTCTTTTAACTGCATGTACTGATTGTTTGGATGCTTTTTCAAAGTGTTCGAGGACGCAAGCCAAGGGTACAGAGGGATGTGATGAGCTAAAGAGACTGACTGACACTCTGCTCTCCAAGTGCTGGTGAGGTGAGAGGTCACCCTCACACTGATGTGAAGCACAGAGGAGCAGACAGACAAAACACGGACTCATGCACACTCTCTCTCGCAAACAACTTATTATAATTCACCTTCCCTTTCACTCTTCTAGTTTATGATTCCATGGCAGTCCTTTGTAATCTGACTATTGTTTTCAGTTAAAGTTTGATTGAATCATGAAATTTCCATGACATTCTGTGCGACGGTTTGTTTGTCATTCACAGTCTGTTTCTGTTCGCATTGTTGTGTAGTCGAGAGCCTAATTTCAGAGAGAAACATAAATGCAGTTAAATCCTTAGTGTTGCCCTGGCGTCCTGCCTTGTAGCCATGATGAATAATTCAGAGATAGATCCTCTCCGCTGGAGGAGAGGGACAGTTACACACATTCCTGCTGGCAGAAAATCCATACTCTCTGACATCTTGCTTCAAACTGCAATTAATACAGACTGAAGCCGGATCTGTTTGAGCCGGTAATTGTTTTTAAGGTGAAGTGTTAAATGTGTAATTGTGGTTGAAGGTTAATTTCTGAAGAAGCAGAATGAAAAACGGAACAGAAAGGATGAGTGTGCATGGTGTGATACGTAAAAAGTGAAGGTGAATTTTTCAGGACAAAGGAGAAGGTTTCTATATTTCTCTCTTTTTCCATTAGCCACCCAACAACTTTTTTTTTTTCATTTGTTAGTATCGTCAATATTTGACATTTAATTGTGCAAGCTCATTTCCTCTATCTTTACATTTTAGAATACCTTTGCCATCGTCTAATGCTCAATTAATGCTTTAAAATGGTAATCATTTAATAAAACTGTTAAACTTAATGTATGTAGCCAATCTAAAAATTAATATATGTTTTTCACATTGTACATAATAATGTAGAAATGCATAAATGCACTTGGAGCATTTAAAACCATTGGTTTAGTTTTTATTTTTCATTTATTTAGACAAAATAGTATACAATTAAAATGGCGTTTATTATTATTATTTTTTTTTTATTCAGTTATAACACTAAAGTAATTATTGTCATATTATTATTAGATGGTTTTAACATTGGTGCATCCCTGTTTTGTGTTTTCATGGGATGTAATCCATTCTCTCCTAACCACAATTATCATTGATTTTATTAGTAATTTATTTATAAAAAATGATATAAAATTTTAATATCTAACTGCATGTTTAATTTGCTCTAACTACATATATCAGCCAAAATCTATTGATTTTGAAAGGCAAAAACCTGTTATAGTGTGAAAGTGAGAAAATACAGATTAAAAATGTGAAGTGGACCACTGCGTTATTGATTGTGCCATTGGTGTCTCCAAGGCAATGTTCTCCGCCCTTTCGAGGATCATGTGTTCCACACCTCACTGTCGTGCCAACGCATTAGCAAGCTCAGCACTGAATTCTCCTTCACAGACACAAACCCATAGACGCCGATTCCTCTACATACTAAAACCCGACACTGTTCCGCGTGTCATCTGTAACTCTGAGAAACAAAATCTGAAGTGTCATAATCACATCACGCAAACCTGTTTGCCAGACGAGAGGAGCCAGTGAGGGTCTATACGCTGACACTATGCATGAAGTGAAAACCGCAGACACATCGAGTCATTTGAATACATAATGACTCACACAAACATGGACATGAGCACTAAATGGAGACTTTTGCCTAAGTCACCATGCTTAAAGTGGCCTAGTAATCTCACAGGTGTCTCCTCTAGAGTTTCAGAAGAGATCTCTCACACTGCCGTCTAATGATGTGGGGGTGACAAGACCAGAACTGTCAGTTTCAGATGTAGGATGAGAGGGTCATGTAAGCCCTCCTAAGCTATGGAACTCTAATTTTGTTTGTCTGGATGAACTAGGGCTTAATGAGGTGTCTGGATATCCACATAAGCACCCGTGCAGCATGTTTTCTCCAGTTCAGAAGCCTTCTTTAGCACATTATGGCTAATGAAATAGCCTACTGTATGTTATCATTTGGAGACATTAGAAACACACGACTTATAACACATCCAGATGCATGTGAGGTTGCCCTCATTTCCACTCTGCTATGGGAAGATTGGTTTACTTTCTGAATGGTTCATGTCAGTTTGAGCACTTGATGTATAATGAATTTTCACTTGTGTGTGTTTTCTTTTAAAAATATTTTATGGCTGTTTAATATTGAGCATTCAGAGTTCGTCTTTATGACAGAATGAAAGTGGTACAGCAATGATCAAACACTCACTCTTGTTCCAGGTCAGAGTAGAGATGAGTCTGTGGTAGTGCGACTCCTGAGAGAGATCGAACGAGAGAGCGAGAGAGAGAGAGAGAGAGAGAGAAAGAAAGATCAGAACACAGTAGGCCTGAGGGACTTACATAAACAGTCCAGCCTTTTCAGTTTTTGTCACTAATTGTTCACAACATGTCAAAAACTTTTTGCTTTCTAAATGTAGAATGACTTGCTTTTGAAAGCGCAAAAGCGTTTTTGAAACGGCAAGATACTTTTGTTAATTCCTTGATCATTTCACAATAGCTTTTTTTTATTTTTAAATCTCTATCACCTCAGAAAAGCCAAATGTTTCTTCCAAATTGTTTATTTAAAATACACTACATTGTATTGTATTTTAGTTCTAGAACATTTTTTTATCACGATTCTTACTTGCGTTATGGCTCTTAAACTCACATTAATCATATGCAATAATAAAACCTTTCTAGACAAAAAAAAAATTAATAAATAAAATTCTGTCCTCTGTAGTCTTACCGTTTTGTTAATGTTCAAAACTTCCAGATGCTTTATCTAGAGAAAACCGAAATCTGACATAAACGCTATACATGCATGCTATATGTGCCCTCTTTGAAAAAAAGTGTCAAAGGAAGGAAAACTTTTCTACTTTTCTGTGTGACCAACTCATTTTCCTGCTCAGGAAGTACTGCTATCTCTTCCTGTTGCTCTTCCATGGGGCTTAGTCTGCATGTGAGCTTCTGTTCCAGTTCCGGGTGTGATGTGTAGACCTGTCGATCCAGCAATCAGTCTAAGACAGACTCACTGCGGGGATCCTATTTCTGTTTCTTTCCCTGAGCTGCCCGGCCACTGATATGAGTGCTGTCTTTGCGTGTGGGTCTTGATTCTCTTCCTCATACCCCCATTGAGAGGCTCGGAGTGCAAAGCAACTAGAGTGACAGCACAGGTAGAACTGCTGTCTGCTCACACCTGTAATAGGTGGGATCAAGAGTAATGTATTAGTGTCACCGCGGTCGCCCACAGGATTTTGTGCGCACACACCTTCACTGAATTTGTACCCACTATTTGAGTGTCTTTCTGAGAAGCTTGTGGGTAAGGCATGTCAGATATATGAGGGTGATTGTCATCATATGTTGAGTTTAATCTCTGAAACTTCTGCGCTGTGTGGGTGTTTCACCGTATCATTGTGGCTCAGTCTGAGGTGGGCTTGACAGGCACGCCTAAAATTACATTACATGAGGGTTTTTACACATAGTAAAAAATCAAATGTGAACAGTACAACATTTATTGATATAAAACTTTATATGCGTCTATGCATATTGCTGGGGAAAAAAAAGATACGTTTGATACGTAATGCGTTAACTGAAAATTATTTCTACTGTTCTGGTTATTTAGGTTATTGTTACACAGTACATTATTGTATAATAATAATAATAATATATACAAATTAAAATAATCAAGAATATTGTTAGTTCATTAAACTTAGTGAATAATCCTTAGTGCATTAACTAATATTAACTCAGTAACTAATATAAATGTATATATCATGGTAATTGTATTAATGGTAACGTACTATACTGCGTTTGTCTGTTTTGAGCTCCATTGACAGTTGTATTTGTCTGTCATGCTTTGTTCCTTTTTTTTCTCTTCAATATAGTAATTCTTGTCCATGTTCTCATGTAGGTTATAAAGATGTGGACTTGCAGTCTTTACATAAACGTGAAGATGTTGGTGCCAATTCATAGGTAATTGTCCCTTCTGGGCCTGGATGCTGAGAGTCTTGGAGGAGCCTAAGCTCAAGATCATGGCAAGTGCTAATCTTCTTATACTTAAGGTATCAGGTTCCTCTTTGATGTTTCAAAACATGTTGACTCCTATCTCACCCAAGAAGGCAACCCAGATACAGCCTTGAGGATTTTTTTTTTCTCTCTTTTTCTTGCTTGCTTGCATTACCTTTCCTCAAGTTGATTCTAATTGCCAAAAAAATAAGAGTGTGCTTTGTTAGTAATTTTTCATCATCTTTGCTTTAATTATACATGGTATGTTATCAAATTTTAAAGATTTCACACTCGCATTAGAAATCTCTAAGTGGCTGGACATCATTGTCTTGGGGACACCATAAACCCAAATGAGTTATACTCTGGACATCCTTTGGAGATGGGCCATATCCCTCAGGTAAACGTGTTAAGATTACTAATCAATCAATTTTAAGAATCAATCACACTGTCATAGGAAGGCGGGTGAGATGTAGAAGAAATGTTGGGCGTTGGTTATTCATAAGAGAAAAGCTGAGATAAATGACAAGCTCATGTTCTCTAAATCCCTGTTGAATATAAACACATTCAGCACAGAATGTGAGTAGACTTCCTGTATAATTACTAAGCATCTGACATGTACGCGTAAGTCTTCTCACACACTAGCAGTATAGTTCTTCACTCAATGCAATCAAAGGCAAATGTCGGCTGCATGACCTAGAGGGATTCCTCTAAAAGGCATCCTGAATGCTTTTTTGTGAGTTTAAGTCATAATTGTTTGGATCTGGAAAAAGGCTATAGACAGGTGTGGAGCAAGAACATGTTTTATCAATTTGACTTTGTCTCTCATTGTAAAAGGCATTGTGTGGAAAAATGTGATGTTTTACTTTAAGACCCACAAACTATTTGAACCTTCATCTTGCCTAGGGATAAGAGTGCTTTGTTGCTGCCATCCAGATTTAAGCCAGAACAAAAATATTGTGTTGTTTGTTGGTATTTGTAGATTGACATGACAATGTAATTGAGAAACTGTATGATTCACCTTTTTTTTTGGTTCAGCATTTGGTGTCAAAGGTCATACCTTCCCTGTCTCAAGCGCAGGTGTCCATTCTAAATTTTAACCCATAAAGAGTGATTTACAAGAGCAATAAAAAGGATCAATACAGAATCAGCATTAGTAATCTTGCATGCATATCAGTTCTATAAACGGAACTGATAAAAACTAACAAATAGAATTGCGCACCTTTCAGAATTGAATTGAAGGCTTGTTAAATTTAATTCCTTAACTTAAAATGATTTTGAAATTAGCTCAAAATAGTGATCATGTAAAATTGAAATTTGAATTTGATTGTAAATGAGTATAATACAAATTAATTTAAATTGTTATAATGTTGCTTTCTAGAAAAGCAAAAGTTTTTGATGTTTTGAAAATATAAAATTCGAGTTTAAAATAAAGTTTGAAAGCCATACAATAGTGTTTGAAATGCAATATATAGTCATATTTAACAAAATCATTTTAGTTCCCAGAGTCCATTAAATGATGAATTTCTTTGAATTTTACTTCAATTCAATAAATTCTGAATTTTGCCCAACCCCACTAAGAAAGTAACAAATCTGAATCCGAATCCCTCTGAATCTAAATATTGCTCTTTATTGGGTAAACGTATTTTTAACGATATTTGAACTTCCAGTATTTTAAAACTTCTAAAATAACTTGGGTGGCTAGAATTGTTGTATATTGCATTAAAATTGTTCAAATATAAAAAAAAATGTGGTGTTATTAAAATACTATTATTGCTAGCCTAGTGCCAATGCTTGCCATATTCCCAATTCAAAGTCAGGGAAATGGCAACAAGTTTGGACCCACTAGGGCTTTGCTTTCTCTGTAGTGTCTTCCCTAGGGTCACAGCAAAACTGACAGAGTACGTCTTTAAAGCCAGACACTTTGAGCACATTAGCATAGCATTAGCTTGGTAATGACAGATTTACCAAGCTGAGTCACCATGTAGCTACATGAGGCTGTTCTCATGTAGAGAGCTGAAGCACTAGATTATATTCAGAGAAACAAATAGCTCTCCTCCCTGAAGAGCACTTGCCATTATGGAGAGAGGGAACATACGTTAGGATAGGATGGTAATACTGTGCTGAATTAACTTAAACGAAATAACATAAACCATCAGAAAAGGCCAGTAATGGTTTGAGGCAAGACTTGAGTGCTCCAGGTTTGATGCTATCTTAAACTTGTGAATAGCATTGGGGGAAAAAAAGTCATGAAGTATAAAAGAGACGTTTGTGTGTGTATGTGTGTGGTTTTACAACCTAACCACGGTCTCTGTGCAATTGCATTATGTTTCTGTATTTATGTTACTATCTACAGTGTGTGTGCACACTGCATTTTAGAGTAAATCTTTTCGAGAGCGCTATGCTTTTTTGTGTGTGTTTTTGTGTATTTTTGTGTGTTTTGAGTGATCTCGCTGAGAACCCTGTGCTGTTGTGGTGTGTGTGTAAACTCTGTGGTCTGGTCTGTTTTCTTACTCCGGTTTCAGAGCGCAGCCTGAAAACGTTCATATTTTTCATGGCAGCTAAGAGAGAACCATAAATTCACAGCGTGCGTTTGTATTTTTATCCGTTTTGCATAATGAAAGTTCCAGAACGTGTGTGTGTGTGAGAGAGAAAGAACGAGACAGAGAGCAGGGCGCGGTGTAAGTTAAGAGCTTTGTCATAGTGTGAAAGGGTGGATGTCACAAGACAAGTAAACCAGAACTTACTCTTGTGGCAATTTAAATGGTTGTGAAAAATGTGGCACTTGCGTTCACATGAAACACAATCAAGGTGTAGGCCTGAGCGCTCATAACCCCAAAGCCCCCTGAACATACTCCAATTCTCAACCACACATTGCATGCCTCGTGACATCTCTTATTGTGTACTAGTGCTCCTTTGAACAAGGCTGAGGTAAACTGTCCCAGCACCGTCACAAAGTCACTGGAGCCAGTCAGTGCAGACACTTTGCTATTGCCACCTGTTGCCAAGTTGCTCTGTAACACACACCTGTTCTGCAGGTAACACACACTTGAAGCAGATACCTGAGAGGCAGGGCAGCAGACGCATATGGCCACAGGGTGGTGGGCAAGTCTAAGGCTCCCATCGCACACACACTTGAGAGCTATTGTGAGTACAGTAAAGGAGAGATTTAAGGGGGATTATGGTGTTGCCTCTAGCTGCAGGGCTAAACTTTGACTGCCTCAGTAACTGATACTAACTGATCCACCTTTCATCTCACTGAGTCACTGATAACACATCAACTCCTGTTATATAACAGCACAGTCCTTTGTGTGGAAATGAATCTTGTTATCTCAACAGCGCATACATGTTTACACGCACCTTCAGTGTTCCATTTCAGTCAGACTATAACAATTAGTTGTAATTTTTAAATGCTTTAGCCCGATTGACATCGTACTGTTTTATGTGAAGTCAAACTAACAGACCTTGAAACAGTAAAGTGATTGTTTACATTTTAATCAGACTACAGTTGGCTGCTGCGTGTGCATTTGCTCCATAAACTCCAAAAATAAATATTTTTTATAAACATAAATGTTTTTAAAATGTCTATCCCTAGAAAAAAATTCAAATAAATGCTTTCAATACATCAAATAATCCTCGAAAAAATGCATACCAGTTTCCACAAAAAAACTGTCAGCATTGATAATAATAAGAAATGTTTATTGAGCACAACGCATATTATAATGATTTCTGTATGATCATGTGACACAGAAGATGGGGTTATAACTGCTGAAAATTCAACTTTGCCATCACAGGAATAAATTACATTTTAATATTTCAAATTGTAATAATATTTCAAAATATTATAGTTACCTGTATTTTTAATCAAATAATTGCAGATTTTATGAGCATAAAAATGATTATTATTATTACAAATATATATACTATGTATTTCATTGCACTCATCCTTACATACATGCATGGAGAAAGAGAGAGAGGGAAAGAAGCTCCTGTGTAGAAGGATTTCTGTGGTGGAGGAAAGTGGAACCAAGCCTCTTAAAACATGAAAACATTCCGCCTCAAACCACCATGACTTAAGCGATTAGGCTGCATCCATAGCAAAACACTCCTATTTCCCGAAGATATTTCAGGCGTTTAATTCTTAAACAATATTGCTTGGTGTGCGGTGTCTCTCCCTTTTTTGCAAGTGCTTTTTATTGCTATTCTCATTCTAGTCACTTGAGTAAAGCAAATGAGTGGTGTAGTGAGGTCCCGACTGAATAGATTTACAATAGCCTCCATTTAATTATTTCCACAGCCATTTCTGTTATGTCAACACACATTAAAGGCAGGAAATAGGGAGAAGGAGGGAAGTAACATGGATGCTACTCCTTGCGAGTGTGACACGCATGTGCGGCGGTGGCAGATAGTGACATAGGATGGATTGCATATATGCATACACTAAATACATGTTTTAATGGGTGGATTCTATGAGTGCCATGGCTTTGCACTGTTTCTGTCAGTCACCATGGCTTTGGGTGTGAACGAAACTCTTCTGTGTCCAGTTTCACTACAATATATGCTAGGAAAGTGTTTGTATTCTGTCCCACACTGTGGTGGCTAGTCAGGCGAAAATGAGGTCGCCAATTGAAAAATTGTCCTTTTGGTTTCTTTTCAGTCTGTGGTGAACACGTACTGTACATGGAAAGTCACCATTTGACAGACTGTTGTAAAATGATATTTTGGAGGATTAGGCCAATGGCAGCAGCTAATTACCTGGGAATATTTTCCCATGGTGCCGCCTAAATGCTAATATTGTTGATTGATTGGTGCCACACACACAATTTACAAACACAGACAGTATTTTAAAATATAATATATGATGTGTAATTTAGCTTGGTATCAGCATCATTGTAGGCCTGTCCTCTTTTCTGATTACTGGTGGCAATTTCCTGTGGTAGTGTTCCCAGACTGCGGTTAGATGTCTTATTATACTGTTCTCTAATTTTTTTTTTTTTAAATATATGCTTTCACTAAATGACATGAGAACCAGCAGCAATCAAACATGCAAACGATCAGCAGACAGATAGTGTTTGGGTTAATATAGGGTTTGACAGAGCTGCAGTGTTTCCAGCACAAGCCTGGAAAAAACACATTCACTGTAATGATTGGCAGCGTCCTTAAGCTGGAATTTAACAGCAGGAGGGGGAAGCCGTGGGCACCAGCCGGGTATTTAGTGTTGTCGTACAATTGCCCAAATTTGAAAGGTTACACTCCTCCTTTCATACCAAGGTCTCCAGAGCGGCCCAGACTGTATCAGTCTGCTTTAATTGCCTGGTTTGTGTTGGAGCTGGGAATGGTAGAGTCCTACTGTGGTGTGAGGTGTCTCTACCTCAACGTTATGTCGACTGACAAAGGGGAGCCCCAATCACCTCTTAAGTTTTAGAAAAATGACCAATGGAATTGTTAAGTAGAATTTACATTCCAGGCCACTCCCCCGTACGGCTATATGTGATGTGATCTGGGAAAACCCTTTTGATGTCGCACTTGTACATTTTCAGTAAAGTCTAACAATAGATTGATTGTCAGTTTATTGTCAAATTTGGGTTCTCAATAAATTATTATTCTATAACGTCATGTTTATCATCTCTGAATATATCTTGGGGAAAATTTACTAGATTAGTGCAGAAAAGTAGCGATTTATAGTGGCAAGCTGAAAAGACGTGTCTTTCTCTTTAAGAACACGCACGGAGAGAAGGTGCAAAAAACAAAACAAACAAACAAACAAAAAAAAAAACGGCCATTTAGTTCTCCTTCTCTTAAAGCAGCACTATGCAGTTTTTTTTACCATATTTTAAGGCATTACAAGTACTCCACAGCGACTCTAGGGGTCACAGTTTGACAAAAACGGAAATCCTGCAAAGTGCTGCTTTAACACTACAAAGACCGTTTCGCCTATCAAAATAAAACCACATAACAGAATAAAGGTCCCGCCAGTCCTGTGTAAACTACAACGGCACGCAAGTTTTTTATTTATTTATTTTTATCCAGCGTTATCGTGTGGTGTGAATGTGCAGCACAAGAGAACAACAGAGTCTGAAGCTGCTCGTTTAAAAGTCCTTGCTCGCCTCTCAATCGTCCAGTTTCAAAAAGGGTTTTGACAGGATGAATTTTGAGTTTGTAAACTTTTGAATGATACCTAATTTATGATGATTACTAAAATATGTGATATGAAAAAAGACAAAAAAAAGAGCGCCTGTCGTCCGCTAGTTAATTAACCCTGTTTTTCTCAAAAATTCCATTTCTGAAAATCATAGCAATCAGCCGACTTCAGATAACCACAACTTTTATACAGACAAATGATAAAAATATGATCACATAACCTGTAATATGTCAAATTTCACCATGTGGTGGGTTTTCCCAGATCGCATCACATATAAGATGGCGGCACACATCCACTCATTCAGATTTTTGCTGAGGCGGTGTTTGTGGATGGTTCATGCCCTCACTGCGACGAATGGTTCCTAGGTGCGGCGAGTGGTTCTGCCCTACTGCCTTTTTCTTCCCGGAAGTACATGATGAGGTTCAGAAGTCGTGAAAAGTACCTTTAACTACCCCAAGCCACTTCATAGTCTCCTCCACCCACACAACCCTCGATGGTGAAGCCACCAAGGGTTATTTAGAGATTCCCCAGGTGGAACGTGCAATTGCAGTGCACTTGTGTCCACAAAGTGCCCCCATGGCAGAACTTTCCGTGTCTTCCGTCCAAGGCCTGTGAGATGATGGCAGCCCTAGCGGCCAAGGTTTACAGTGCTGCTGATCAAGACACCTCCAACTTGCATGCAATGTCCATACTGCAAGTACAACAGACCAAAGCACTCAAAGAAATGCATGAGGGTAGTTCTGAGCCGGGGTTTATGCAGGAACTGCGCACTGTGACTGACCTCACCCTCCGGGTGACGAAAGTCTCTGCTTGGGCCCTTAGCCAGACGATGTCCACCCAGATGATCCAGAGATGATGTTCTCTGGCTGAACCTTGCTGAGAAGTATTCTTTTCATTCAAAGTGGCCTCTTTGGCAACACTATTGAGGACTTTGTCCAGCAGTTCTCAGTCCCAACACCTCTGCCACTAAGCCGCCGCAGGCTGCCCCTCAGTCTGCTCGTTGCTGAGGCATCCCCCTGTGCAGATCTTGGTTTCTGCAAGTTTTAAACCAGGCCCTTCAAAAGCTCCAGTTCAAAATTCTAATGCAGAAACTGAATATTCAGAGGCTCCTGGAAAATGACATCCGCAGCTGCGTTCACACCGATCTGATTGATGTATTGGTTACAGTACTGTCTACTCAGCCGATTCTTGAGATGGGCATGGCGCCGTGGCACACTCCATGTGGTCACCACAGTGATCTGTCACTGAACTTTTAGCCCCAGTCAGACCTTGCCTACAAACCTCCATAACCTCCACGTGTGGCTTCTGAACAGGACATGGAGGACTTAAGTGGCCTACCACTGGTGGTGGGAGACACTATCACTCAAGCCAGAGCTCCCTCTACAAGGTGAGCTTATGCTTTTAAATGGATTCTGTCCGATGATGCTTGATCGGTTCTGTGGTTTCCTTCCAGCAAGAAGGGCTGTCCCACTCCACCTTGAAGGTGAAAGCGAAGGTATGTTGCCACCATTGCAGCACATCACGTTGTTGCTGATGGTAAGTCACAAGGAAAGCACAACCTGGTCATCAGTTTCTTGAGAGGCTCCAGGAGGTTAAATCCTCCCGGGCTCATCCGCTCCTGGGATCACTGTATGGTCCTTTCTGGTCTACAGAGAGTTCCCTTTGAGCTGCTTGAGTCAGTTAAGCTTAAGATCTTGTCTCTAAAGACAGCGCTCCTGACTGTGCTTACTTTCATCAAGAGGGTGGGGGTTTGCTCGGTCAGCAAATCGTGCCTTGAGTTTGGGACTGGGCGACACCTAATAAATCGGCCCGTTCTCATCCCAAGGCATCATCTAACTGACGCTTTTGACCATGCATCAACATCCAACGCTTTAGGCACCCTTTAGTGTTAGTTAGATGCCGCTATCCTAGTGGTCTAACCCTAACCCTACCCCAGACCTAAACCTACCCGCGTCATCTAACTGACTCTAAAGGTAAAGCGTCAGTTAGATGACGCCCTAGGATAGCATCATCTAACTGACGCTAAAGGGTGCCTAAAGCGTCGGAAGTTGAAGCATGGTCAAAAGTGTCAGTTAGATGATGTCTTGGGATGAGAATGCGTTGAATATATTTACAAGATTCTACAATCTCCGGGTGGAGAAGTTTTCTTCTGGGCTCTTGTCTCGGTTACTCAGCATAAACCTGAATGCAAATCCCATGCATTAATTTCATTCACCATTTTTCTAAAACTTTGAGGTGATTGGGTCCGACAAGTGTTACCCCATTTGTCAGTCAACATAATGTCTCTGTTCCCTCCATCAGGAAATGAGGGTTACATCAGTGACCAAGATGTTTTCTGCCTTTGAAAAGTTTACACAAAAACATTGGGACAGTGGAATTCACTCAAACTTTGACCTGCCCTGCAGACATAAATCACTCTGCTTAATGTTAGGACTGGTGGAACTTGAGATTGTTGACAAGTCGAAACAAGTGTGTGTGTGTGTGTGTGTGTGCGCATGAAAAGAGATTGTTTCCTCGTTAAAATCGTAAAGAAAATTGATGTTTCTGTCAGGACCGGGTAAAAAATATTGATTCTCAGTTTAATTCAGAGATGTAGTCGGACTCGGGTTCATGAACAAATGACTCTCAAACTAAGAAGTTACCTTAATGGTACCTCAAGCTTAATGGTTGTGTTTATGATCTACTTAGATTTACATTACTTTTGAAAAACAAATCGCTGAACGATTAATCAATACATTTAAAGTTATCTTTAATTTAAAGCTCTCTGAAGATCTTTAGGTGAGAGAATTTATCTTACTGTACATGTGAACAAAACAGACTTTATAACTGCAATTAATCCAAATGAACAAATGTTATTACGTAGCATATTTTCACTGTTTTGATATCACCAACAGGACCCCATAAGAGCTTATTTACTTGTGCAGGAATAATGAAAATGAATCCATGTATGTAAGCAGCCATATCACCCGACGCCCAAGACTGGTTGCCCACTGAAGCTAAGCAAGGTTGAGCCTGGTTGGTACCTGGATGGTAGACATTGCTGCTTGAAGAGGTGTTAGTGAGGCCAGCAGGGGGTGCTCACCCTGTGGTCTGTGTGGGTCTTGAGGAGATTTCCCCTTCTATGTAAAGTGCTTTGAGTGCCAAGAAAAAGCACAATAAAATGTAATGAATTTTGTTGATGGTAAACAATTAAACATTTCCACACATTTAGAAAGCTCATAGTGGAGTCCATTTCTGAACACAAAAGGGCTGAAACTCTGATCCAGGCAACATAAGAGTGATGTGAATAACCAACAGGTTACACTGAGTTTACTAATGAAGCTAGTAAGCTGGATTTCTCTCTCTCTCTCTCAATTTAAACAAGCTTTATTGGCATGACTTGTACAGTATTGCCACAGCAATACAAATATATCAAAATAAATAAAAAAAAAATATTTTGAAAACACACATTGTACATTTGTACCAACATTCAGACTTTAGTTTTGTCCACTGGCTGACTCTCGTAGTTTGTGGCAGGCTGTTACATACTTTGCTGCTGTTGTGATTGAGTTTTCTCCCAAAATATCTGAATTTGGTAATGCCATCAAATTAGCTTCTAGTTTTTGGAATCTAGTGTTGCTCTCTCTTGTCCTCTTCTTCATCTGTGTAAGTCTAGTCAGATTGAGAGGGAACACAGAGGTGTCATTCCTGTTCTGTCTGTCAAAAACTCACTCAGTGAAACACTCAAAACATGCAGCAGTTGTGAAAAGTGTGTGTGTGTGTATGATGTAAAGGAATTTTCCCCAAGGCTTCCCTGTTCAGGCCTATCTCCTCCAAAACCACATCATCCTGTGTTTTGTAATGTCTTTTAGATTAGCTTGCACATGGATGTTTTAAAGTCAAAAGTATTTTGCTTTTTATTGCTTGCAGATTTTTTTAGCAAACTTTTTTTCTTTTAATTTGTCAAACTGCGGGTGGGGGATTTTCTCATGATTACAGAATTTACAAACAATATGGCATTTTTTTTATTTTTAATTTTATGCTTTTCCTTATTACATGTATAAAACAAACTTATTTTCAGTGTTACCTTGAGATTGCAGTCATATTGGAAAAGCTGTTGAATGCACATCTCTGCACATGTTGTTTCTTGAAGGATGCCCTTGGGGAGACATATGCTGAGATGCTTTCATGGGTTGGCATTCATATTAGAGTTGAAGTGACCGCACAAATGTTTAGACACAGTGCAAAATGTATTAATGTCTTTGCAAATTTTCAAACCAAATGGCACTTATTTTTAAAGAAAAATAACAGACACATTTTAAGCTAAATAAACTATAGATACATTGTTCAAAATGATAAAGTAAACTATTTTCTGTGAATGTGCAAAACTTCTAGTTATTTTCCTTTAACAGCTTATGAATCAGAAGAATAATAAAGAGCAATAAACAAGTAATATTCCTGTGTAAACTCTCACTTCAATTGTTTTCAGATTCCACTTGGTTTAACATTTTGTATCTACAGTAATGAACAATAACGTTTGACCATTTGACACTCATTCCTAACCTTTTTTTTTTTTGTCTTATTTCAGTTTATTCGTAAAATACTTTACATGGAAAATTCTGCTTTTAAATATTCTGTTTTAACCTCTTGATGTTTGACGTCCTTATATGATTTATATTCTTAACATAATTACAATTTTCCCTGTTCCTGTTAACATGAGTGTACAGCCTGTCCTCTGTATCTTGTTCTATATTCCTCTCTAATGCAGGTGACATTATCAAAGCTCCTTCAGGGAAGGGCAGTGTCTCCTGTATCCGATCGATGACCAGCGACATACAAATCATATGTATTGATCATCGTAATCAGTGTAAAGAATATAGGGCAGACACTAAAATCATATGCTCTTAGTCTTAATAGCCCACATCAAAGCAATTATGCACCCAAACTAAGACTGACTCACCATATGCATATTACACAGCCTAATACATGTTCAGTGATTTACCCCGACAATCCGGTTCATAAATCAGCCAAAACCTGCACGGTATTGAGCTGTTCCAGTGATAGGGCTTGTGCGCATGTGTTATGATGGAGATATTCATAGCCACTGGGCCCTCTAAGTGTATGACATCTTTGGGCTTTTATATGTGTGTCAATAATTGTGATGTATAAACTAATGTCAGGCTGAAACACTAACGAATGAGCTACATTTGGGCAGAGTCAGTCAACAGGTCAAGGACAGGGGAGAGATGTAATTTCTGGACGTAAGTGTGTGTGTTTGGGGTTTTCATCTAATCTAAATTAAGACAGAATTGAATAAAACTAAAAATCTATATATGTATAATCTCAAACATTGATATACCATCGTGTGTGTGTATTCACATAAAGCAAATCAGCTACTACAATACATAGATGGCCCAATAACAATTTTAAATATTGCATCCCATCTTTTCAGCTGAGAATTGGGCCCACAAAATTAAATAACACTGCTCATATTCTCACTGTTTGGAAAATTGAAATGGATTGTCAAGCATAACGCTTGCTTAAAAATATAATTTTTAACTCTCTTTCTCAGTCTGACGATTCAATCTTTAATAGCCACCCTCCTTTAGTCAGATTAGGATGTTTATTAACAATTTATTTAAATTGTCTGCTTATTCCGATTCCCTTAATTAGGTTTCTGTCACTGTGTGAATAAAAGTGAAAGAATGAAAGCAATATCAGCTTGTGCTTAGTGACTCTAACTTTCTCTTTCTCCACCTCTCTCATTTTTGACAAATGGATTTTTTTTTTTTTATCCACCATCACTGTGAATGAGGTTATCATGTTCGTAAACCTCCGCCTGTCTTTCTCTTGTAGCACGTCAGAATAAAAGGCCCATATTCTGGAGCGAATTCATATTTGAAATGCTGTATGTGCTAACATTTAACATTGAATGCAACAGTCTGTGAAGTCAGGTCAATGTAGATTAGATTTACAGAGAAGCTTCTTCCAATCAGTTCAAGGCTGAAATAGTTTCCACCATAATTGTTCAATAAAACCATCACAATGTAGTTGCCAGTTGGACAGATCGATGACATAGATTAAGGAGAATAGCACACAGTCTTGCTTCCTGTGACTCTTTTGTTGTTGACCTTATTCATTATCATATTTGACACCCATGCAATACTTACATATTCCATACAATGGATTCTGTTATTGCATTTGCCGTTTATTGCTGTTTGATGCAGCACCAATCTAATTAGTTTTATTTGTAGAAATAGAGGGAGAGAAAGAATAAGAAATGAAAAAGAAGGGGGGCCAAAAGACCGGAATAAATTTGTGCCAATGAATTCTTACTTTGCCTTGGCAGAAGGAAAAAAATGTGCGATTTTTTTTTTTTCAACATCAAAAACCTTTGCTAAAAAAAAAAAAAAAAAAAAAAAAATGTAATTTTGACACATTGCCAAATCTTATATTTTTATTTCACTGAAAAAGTGTAAAGTGTTCTTGAGTTTTGGAAAAGTTTTCATTATTATTATTATTAACAACATTATATTAGTATTACGCAGACTCTGCTTTGTGCAAGAGGTGATTGAGAGGGACAGGAAGGGATTATTTACGGGTAATGCACATATGCTTTTGACCTCATGGTGAACGCTTACATTCCCCCTGAAGGTTATTAATCATTGGTGGGATTCAAAATGGATGCTTGAGTGAACAGAATAATGGACTATTTCTTATAATATCCCATTTAAATTTAACAGCATGTTGTTTTGTTTGTTCTGGGTTTTTGTTTTGTTGCTTTTGTTGACTTAAATTTTGTGGGGAGGGGAGAGACGGAAAAAAAGAGTGAGGGAGAAGAGAAGTGAGAGAAAGAAAAAGAAAGAGAGGGGTGGATATCTGATTACTTCTGTCTTTTCCCACACACTGATCAGAGACTGAAAGTTGAGAGCATGTGTCCCTCGAAGCAAGGAGTTCACTCCTGTCTCCAGTTTAACCTCCTATTAAACTGTCCTTTGTCTTGTTTCTCCACTGGCACAGGCTCAGTTCCACACATGCTGGCCTGAGGTCAGATAGGTTAAGGGGGTAAAAACTTGTCCCACTACCCATCCATAAATGTCGACAGATCTGTGCAATGTGTTATCAGAAAAGAAGTATATACTACCACTGTTTGATGATCAGTGGAGCAATAAATTCATTTATCATCATTTTATGCCTCATCAAACAAGTTGCCAACCCCTCCATGGGAGTAGCAGAAATTAGCTAGTGAAAAAGTGTTCATTTTAGTTGGGGCTAGGTAAGTGCTTTTTGATTGCCTTCTCCAACAATGCTTCCCCTGACAAGCTAATAAATCAGATCCATACAAAATCTGAAGTGCCGCTCAAAGGGCGAACAACAGCAACACACACAAAAACACTGAGATGTTTTCTGTAATAGCTACTTGCAAACTGTTGTTTTTATTTATTCTTTAAAGGGATAGTTCACCCAAAAATGTAAATGCTATCGTTTACTCTCCCTCATGTATTTCCAAACCTGTATGCTTTTTTTTTTTTTTGCTTTTTTCTGTGGGACATAAACCACGTTATCTAGAAGAATGTTTATACAATGAAATTCAGATGGGCCCAAAACAGGACCCATTGGCTTTTATTAAGTGGAGAAAAAAAAAAAAACACTGATGTGTCTTTTTAAAAAAAAAAAATCATGACTGTTTACATTTTTGGGGTTAACTATTCCTTTAATGGCAAGTCGAATCCAGTTATTGTATGTGAATCCACATTAGCCTGAAAAGAAAATGTATACTTTAAGAGCACTGTTTTTGTTTTGTGGCTGCCAGGGCTCACCTGAATGGTAATCAGTCTGAAATGAGCTTGTGTTGAAATCTCTCCTGTGTTCAGTAGCACAATGTTGTACTGTGGCCCCTTTGCTCTGTGTTTGGCTGGCAGGTGAAATCATGCCACGCTACACCTATCTTGCCCTGATGGCTCTGGCATTCTCAGCCAGAGAATTACTTCTTAGACTGGAAATGGCGCCTTCACTGAAAATGAGGTCAATCGATTATTTGAGCCTGGGCTGAGACTTGCCCCCTTTGCTGCAGTGTAATAGGTATTAATGTATTTGGTAGGGTCGTGCAGACTGGAGGTTGAAGGAGGGCCACAGTTGGTGTTTATCACTTGAAAAAGCCCCTCTGATGAGATTACCTATTCTGCTTGGCTGTAAAGCACACTGCTAATCAGAGAGCTAGCCAACACTCTCTCAGCTGGCACACAACCAGAATACTTGGTTTAGAGGGTGCTTATCAAACAAATGGAACAAAAAAAAAAAACAAAAAAAAAAAACAACGATACATAGTTGCCATAAGTGTTTGGACTGACATGATGGTGAGTAAATGATGTCAGAATTTAATTTTGGGTCAAGTATCCATTTAAAGGGGTCATATAATGCCATTTTCATACTAATTTGATTAAAATTTGATTAATTTGACAAGTTAATTTGACTCTTTAGGGTCTAAATGAAAAGTTTGTAATATACTAGTATTGTAAGAAACAACCCGGTCTCATCCCAAGACGTCATATAACTGACGTTTTGGGACGTCTTTTGACCATACGTCAATATTCGCCTTTTTAGGGCCCCCTTAAACGTCGGTAGATGAGGTTATGGGATCCTAACTCTACCCCATACCTAAACCTAACCCTAAACCTAACCCGTCACCTAACTGACGTTAAAGGTAAAGCGTCAGTTGTATGACGGCCCGGGATCGCCATCTACCGACGTTTAAGGGGGCCCTAAAAAGGCGGATATTGACGTATGGTCAAAAGGCGTCCCAAGACGTCAGTTATATGACTTTTTGGGATGAGACTGTGTTATAAGAAAACACTCTTTTTACCTGGTCAAAACAGCTGTTTTCAGCACGCCGTTTCAGTGCATATGCCTTTAAATGATAATGAGCTTTGCTCACTCCACCCCACTGTTGGCGTTTTGACACAACAAACATGGAGTGTTGCCTTGACAACAGTTGAGGGTATATTTTGGAGAGAGAATGGCAGCGGGAGTCTCTGAGGACACATCTGTGCAACCGTCTCGGTTTGAAACGGAGTCGAACTCGGAACGGAGTTGGACTCGGAACAAGATGACAGCCGCAAAGAAGTTCACCAATTAAGGCTTTCTGAATGGTTGGTTACCATAATGTCACTTTGATCTATCTTTGTGTACTGGCAGGGTAGAGTAACTTAGTGAGATGTATAAACGCTATGTGTTTACTGATGCACTCAGTTTGTAATAACACAATAACCATAATGCATTGATCGTTATACACGTGAGATTATGAATTATATTGAGAAGGTCGTACATGCCGTAATGTACACTGAGTCTAAACCTTAGCCGCATTCATCATGAAGCGAGCAAGCAATTTGCAAAGATTACTACAAAAAATGCAATTTACCCTCACTTCTTCTGGAGGTGCAACAGGGACATGAATAGTTCTTCAGCCTCTTAGCAAAACCAGCTTTATACTGAGCCTGGGCCTAGTTTATAAAGCAGTCTGATGAGGAATGATTAGCGATTCGCACATATTGAAAGCATTGACGTTGATCGTGCGGAATATTCCCTTCGAAAACAAAACTCAGCCACTGCGTCTTCAGCGTTTCGGATTTAGGAACATCAAAATGACTGTGTTCGTTATTACACCCAAGAACAGAACACCACGATCGCTATAAGACACCATTCTGCTCCGGCGTATCAACAATGGCGGACTATGATAACAGCTCGCTCGGGGCGACGATGTCGAAACACTGATGTCAATCAACAATCGCGGGAGGGGCGTCCGTTTTATTGACGTCACAAATGAACGGGTCAATTTGAGGCAGGGGAAAACATAAAAGGAGATTAAAACAAAAAACACTGGATAGATTTTTATCATCATATGATGGTTGTGTACATGAAATTCCAACACACATTTCAGTGCAATCAACTTGAAAAAGTACGTCATTATATGACCCCTTTAAAAAAAAAATATTATGAATAGTATTACTTGTTTCTTGAATGTAAATGTCATTTTTTTTAGGTCTAACATTTGTTAATAGCTGGTTCTACATCATCAGCAAGTGCCTTCACTTAATTGGCATGTGTGGGAGTTCAACTGCCTGAAAGAAAACAGTCACAGGGCAGTGCCTTCTCATTTAGTGTGTGAATATGTACAGTAGGTCTAGGCACACCGTGTTGTGACTGAGTAAAGTGTGTCTCAACTCCTTCTCATTAATGCCACACACACACACACACACACACACACACACAGCAACACGCTGCTGTCTTAACATAGCTCAAAATAACCCTGAGTAAAGCAGCAGCCATTTATCTGTATCTGGGGAACTGATCCAATTACAGAGCTTACATTTGCATCCATCAGCCTAAGAGAGGGAAATTTCTCTGTGAAAAACTGGTCAGCTTTCTCCCAAAAAAAAAATTTAGATGATTGCCCCTCATTCTCCTGCATAACTTCCATCATCAGGCTTGGCTTTCTTCCCCAGGTGGGCTGTAGATAATAGCCGCTGACTCCAGCTATCTCACAAAGCAGCGCATCAGAACAGCCATTAGGCTAAATATTAGTGTCATAATGTGGAACAGATGTCTAGAAGAAAGAGATCATTTAAAAGGCCAAATGAAAATAAACAGGCAGCTTGTAGACCTCCCTTCATCCCCTCTTTCCTTCGTCCCCCTCTTCTCTCCCCCTCGTTCTCGTGGACCCTGTGTAGTGCCCAAAAGAAAACAGTTCATCAATCTTAATCTGAACCATTAAGAATGTAATAATACTAGCCGCTTATCTAGGCAAAGTGGTGCTGTGGGACTCTTATAGGACTTGAGCCTAATGTGTTGAAAACTGTCCCTTAATTTTTGTCCATGCAGTGAAAAAAAAAAAAAAAAATATATATATATATATATATATATTTAAATCTGCATTATATCTGCACTTGTGTGGTGTTGCCTTTCAATTTTGATATTTCATAGTAGCCTTTATCTGATTATCATTAATTGGTGACAGTGTAAACAGTGTAATATTAGTGACAGTATAAACAGAGAAAATGTAATTAAACAATTACTTGAATATAAGTAAATGTAAATATAATATTTATTAACATTCAAATGGACATTTCACGGAAAATTAAATGAATGGATCTTTTATATATTTTTTTTGTGATTTATGTTGTTAAATATGTTCTTGTTTTGTGATACTGATTGCTTTCGTTTCAAATGCAGTTCATTTGGTGACTAATAATCTAATATTAATGTGTTGTGGGCAGTTGAAGGAAAGGCTCTAATGAGAGATCAGTTTAGTCTTGGACGTGATCTGATGTGGCTTAATCTTTATAATATTATTAGTCAAACTAAACACTTTAACCTAAGTTAAAGATTTGTTTAAAGCAATAAATACACAAAACACGATTATGCATTTTATTTAATTTGTGTTAGAGCAATTATTTAGGCCCTAGTTTTGTTTTAGCTTTAGGCTAACAGAACACCGATAAAAATATGTGGTATATTCACACCATAAAGTTTGTGATGTCATATAGGCTATTCTTTCTTTCTTTCTTCATACAAAATATGTAGGCTATGGAGGTTTCACTTAAAATATCAGAAAGCTGAAAATGACGTGTAATCTCTCCCCAGAGAACTGCACGCGGGCAATAGGAAAACAGTGGGTGAAGTCTAGGCTAAAGTGGGGGTAAATAGCAGTAAATCACCGCCTGTCACTTCATCTGGCTCAACTTACAATGAACGTCTGCCTATCGAAAATGTTCCTTTAACACAAACGATTTATAAGTGTCGACTGGGCCGTGACTTTGCCGAAAAGCCGCCATTTACTTCTCCTTCCCCCCCTTCGTCTATACGAGCAGTTAGAGCCCGCCAAATGATATACCCTACGTCAGAGGAGCCCTGACAGGAGCTCGATTTTTTTGGGGGGGAGAAAATGGGCTAATTTGTGAAAATTACGCCCCATGGCCGCGTCACACTCTTCGCCCCGCGGAGTGAAGAGAGAGTACGGGAGAAACAGCTGGTGTGAATTTTTAGCACCCATAATTAATTAAGAGGTTCCTCAGTGGGATTGGATGATTAAATAAAAGGGAGGGGGTATTCCCAGCATGCCGAACCGAATAGACCACTCCACTTCGGGTTCTTTATTTAAGATTTTGGGGAGGATTCACTCTAGCCTCATCCTCCGTATTTATTTCCCCTGGTTTTTCTCTCATCTCAAATCACATTTTCCCCCGATCGAGGTCCCGTCAAGCAGTTTCCATATTTACTCAATTTTTATAAATTAATAGCGCTAATCAACCGACATGTGTAACTTCAGGGAGAACGAGGGAAAGAGGGACAAAAAAGTTCTGGATTTCGCCACACTTGCTCTGCTGCCTCGCGCAGATGTCCCAGCGCATATTATAAGGTCAAATAAAAGGGTGTCCTTTTACACATTCGAGCTGAATTTGATTCGGCTCAGCTGGAGTCGTGTCAGTATGGAGGGATCAAGTCATTGACTTATCAGGTGGATTGTCGATATTACTCAGAAATCCGCTTTGGAAGAAATGTCCAGTACATTTTAACGGTGATTTAGCGATTATTTTTATCAACTGGTTTTGAGGCACATGTCGCTCACTGCTCGATTACGGGCTGGTGTAATTTTACGCATGAACGTTTTAAATAACGTATTAAGCGGTTGCAAAATAATGTCCATTAAAATATTAGATTTTAAGTCTTTTTTAGATTTTAAGTTTGCTATACACTGAATTTTTGAGGATTAGTTCTGCATTTTTTTCTTTGCAATTACATTTCGTATGATTTAAGAAATGCTAAAATAGCTAGATTTTTTTTGGCTATTCAATATGTGGGTAGAACTTCTAAAATACGTTTTGGGATGTATATATAACCCAAAGGCTGTATATTTATACAATTTAATTTAATTATTTCCAATCCCGTTATATTTTTCATGTAGGCTAGGCTATATGTGCACAAACGTCATCAGTTTGCTGGTTATGTGTTTTATTTTTCCTGCTGCGAATAAGCTGATTTCACGTCCCTATTGAAAGCAAAGTTGTTAACAAAGGGCCTGTCAAGACTCGCCTTTTCAATATATTTTTACAGCACGGGAATGATTGCAATAAATGTGCTTTTATACATTTCGTTGTCAAAATTTCGATATTGTTCAAAAATACGCTGAAATTAATTAATAGCCTAGGCGGCCTATCACAACCCTGCTAATTATGCTGAGGAAAATCTTGAATGAAGACGTTTCTGTTGACTTTTTTTTTTTTTTTTGTAGTTATGCTAACACTGAATTTACATTTTGAAATATTATTTCATGTTGCACTTTCTTTATTTAGCCTATCAGTTAGATTCGTCTCAGTCTCTCTCTCTCTCTTTTTTACACGTGGGAACTGTCTTGCTCTCACTTGACATGCACACACTGTGACTGTGGATCTCTTCCGAACAATGAGTCTGAGACCCATTCAACTGGAATAGAGCGAGAGAAAGAGAGAGAGAAAGTTGAACAAAGTCGTATGGGATCATTACGGAGTTCGCGCGGTTATTCATTCTCACAAAAGCACGGACCGGCCGACCCGAGTCCGAAAGCTTACTGCTTTAAGATCGTATCACCTTGTCTTACGTTGAAGATAGCCTAATTGACGCCTGCTTAAAATGTAGGCTACATGCGATTGCATTATATATAACCTAGGCTTAATTTTAATGATGCAAATAATAAAATCCCATGCGTCTTTCTTTATCATCATATCCAACCAAACACAGCAAATTAAACTAAACAATCACTGATTTAAGTCACGTGAGTTATCTTTGACAATTCCAGAGTTAAATATTGATTTATTTATTTATTTATTTATTTTTTTTTGCATTGTAGGCTACAGTAAATTTTAGTTAGATTAAGTTCACACGACCTTTATAGGCTACATTGCAATACACAAAGTGTGTTCAAACGGGTTTCTCTGTTGTGGCGTTGAAATTAGCTTTCACACAATCCCCGTCTACTGTTTGAAATATCCAATTGATTTTCATGTGTAAAATGGGATCGTGAATTTTTATCGATATTTCAATATTTAAGCCTGGCATGTCATTAGAAAAGAGGATATTTTGTAATTAAAAAAGAAAAAAAGACACAATTCAAACGAATGAATGTTGAACGGGAGGAAAAAATGTAACCATCTGTCTTCGAGAATATAAATTGCTGCTTTTTAAACTTCTAGGGCTATGGACAAACGGGACATTGCATCGAATGCTTCAACTCCTAGAGGGATCAGCAAAGAAAAACATAATTATGCTATTTAGCCGGCTGATTTGGTGCAGTGGCAGCTCCATCCCACTCCGAGAGATTAAATATAGCTGCCCCCCTCACCCGCTCTGCTGCCGGGGAAGGACATTAGAGCCAGGGGAATTAAATGAAACCCAGGGGACTTTTCAACTGGAGTGCACAAAGTAAACTATAGAGATTAATGACATGACCTCCGACTGAATCAAGTCGCTTCCCGTCCTCACGTCTATTATTATTATTATTATTATTATTATACATTTCAAATTATAATTCGAGGCATTCTGGAAATATCAGTGCTATGAGGATGTAGTTAAAAAATAATATCCGTGTTTATTTTAAATAGGCCATACTTCGTTATCGAATGCAAATTCTATTAATTGCATTAACATTTTATAATAATCATAATTGTTAATGGAACCATGTTAAATAATACAATTGCGAACGAACAACAATATAATGATTTGTTATTATGTTCCAGTTAATTGTAATTTGCTAAAATGTTCACTAAAAGTCGTTTATAAAGTGGATTTGTTGTTTTGCAATTTGGAGACTGAACTTGCTTAAAATGTGTAAATAAAACAACTGAAGTCTTAATTTATCTTTATTCTTAATTTTAATATTTGCGTATGGTTTCGTACCATCCAGTAGGCTGTAATTAGTTGCTTTCATTTTTTTAATATAATAGTATACATCTCAGCTATAATAATTAGCCTACACCCGGTTAAATGCGTCTCTTGAATAAGGTTTACTCTCTGTCTCTAAAGAGTCAGGCCTCGAAATTAAGAGCAAGTGTGACACCTACCTGCGGGTGAGGGTAGAGGTGCAGGACAGTACTAGGGACAGGCCATGCCAGGGGGACATTTGCTTGTCACGGCACCTTGGCTACACTCTTGAAAGCCATCAGCGTCTATAATCCAAAGCACTATTAAGCCTATCCTACCATTTAATGATATAACAGAGCAGTATGCTCCCAGACCCACTCCGCATCGCCGCGCGCCTCTAACCACTTTGCCACGCCTAGGAAATAGTAATGAGGTCTAAATTTGGCATAAAATCGAACTCATTACTGGAGTTCGCCACCTGATTGCTTTGCATATAACACGACGCGGTTGGAATGTAATTGGGTTAAATGACTGCTCGACACTTCTGCCGGTGTTGTCATATCAATATTCATCCGTCGAACAATCTCTCTGTTTGCAAAAGAGAGATGGGAAGTGCCCTGACTGAAGGCTATCGAGAGAGAGAGAGAGAGAGAGAGAGAGAGAGAGAGAGAGAGAGAGAGAGAGAGAGAGAGAGAGAGAGAGAGAGAGAGAGAGAGAGAGAGAGAAACTTCCATAAAAACTTAGCAGCATGATCGAACCGACAAATAAAGCATCGTGTTCATGTGGCTTTTCCCAAACCGCCTGAGTTTCAACATGTGCCGCCCATGATTGTTTTTAGAGGTAACTCAGAATAGGCTGCCTGATAATTCCAAGTATTATCACGCTTGTGTTTAGAAATAATACTTGTCCTTGTCATTATGTCATTTATCTTCATAAATAATATCGCTTTAAATTGTGCAGCTTTCAAATTCTCATTCACATGCATGCAAATTCCAAAATCAGTCGCTGCACACATTTTCTTTTCCATAATTTACTTCAAAGATAGTGTATTGTCCATTTTAAATACAAAATGCTACATTAAATATACATATTAGTCTTTAATACAAATAGACTCAGGCGGCTGCAGCGTTTAAGACAATTCTTAGAAGTTACATCCTCTTGATTAACAATTCAGAAACTAAGATTTTGAGGATAAGCATTTACTCAGAAAATATTGTCCTCGGATTTGTTTTGTTTTTTGTTTGTTTTTCTTAATCAGAATGCGTCTTCTTTTGCTTCTTCTTTAAGCAACCACAAATAATAAATACATGTCCGTGTGATTGGCGATGAATCCGGTATTAAATGTTTGACATACCTTTCTTTAGCTCATAAGGTGAGTCTTTACAAAGATCTACCTGTGTTTGGCTTCTTACTTTGCTCTCTCTTACCAGAGCCTCGGCTCTGTTTAAAACAGTCTGGCTTAATCCATTGAAATGTGCCGTTGAGCTGGTGTTGGTGCCGTGGCTGCTGTGAAGGTGTCCGAAAGTGCTATAGTTCGTGTAACCCGGGTAAAAAGGGGACGTGTAGTAAATAGGCCGAGAAAGGACAGTGTTATTAGGGAGAGGGCACTGAGGGGAGGAACGGCTCGGCGAGGCCGCACTGGCTATGACTGTGCTTTGACCCAGTCCTGCGGCCTGTGGAGCCTCACTGCTCCCTTTGCACCTGTCCGAAGACGTGGCGATCTCGGCCAGAGACCAGAGTTTGGGTTTGGGCGCCGAAGGGGGAGAATGAATAACAGACGTTACGTTGCTGTTAACCGTGCTCGCGGCGTGGCCCGGTTCTGTGGGCTTTTCTTGCGTAATGAGATCACTCCCTCTCTGTAGGACGGGGGGAGAGGAGGTGGTTGGTTTCGCTTGCTCTGCGAGCAAATCCGTCCGCTCCTCTGTGTCTTTTAATTCCGAGTCTGTCAAAGGTGGATCAAGATCTTTAGCATGAGTCTCGTCTTTAAATCTGTCGCATGGTATCTCCCCAGGGTTGATGAGTTTATGATCTGAAAGGAAAAAAAAGAAAAAAGAAAAAAAAGATTTCATTAAACAAAACTGGTCGACATTAATATATATATATTTTTTTTACGATGAGACAAATATTACATCGTTATTTTAAACTGTTGTATAGTTTTACTGTTTAAAAAAAAATCTCATTCAATTCAGTGTACCCATTTCTGTGCAAAGTTGTTTAATATTCAACATGCATATAATAATAATAATAATAATACTTATGATTATTATTATTACTACTATTAATATTATTAAAAATAGGCTGTTGTTATTATAGCTATAAATGAGATGCCGTGCGCCAGCTGTGCCCTTATTATGCAGCTCGAGATAAATGATGTGCAAAACACCATACGTCACCAGCAATTCTCAGTCCATAAGAAGTCAAATTAGAGGAGTTCAAGGTGATCATTATTTAAAGCAATTCTCCCATTATAAATAATATACCACCATTAACCAGCAATCAATTTTGCGCCCGGAGCGGAAACGACTGCGATGAAAAATTGATGATTTTTCCACAGACCTGCCTCTGTGTCTGTGGAGTCTCCCTTGTCCGTGGGCTTGTTTGGCTCGTCGTCGTCGTTTTTCTCTAGATCAATGTTTTCGTCCTCTTCCTCATCCTCGCTCCGGTTCCGTGGGGTCCAGGTCATCTTGTTCTCCTTCTTTAGCCTCCGCCTGGCATTGGCGAACCAGGTGGACACTTGAGTGAGGGTCATCTTAGTGATGATGGCCAGCATGATCTTTTCGCCTTTGGTGGGGTACGGGTTTTTCCGGTGCTCGCTAAGCCAAGCTTTCAAAGTGGCTGTGGCGTCCCGGGTAGCATTCTTGCGGTAAGCTGGGTCTCCATACGGGTACGAGCCTAAGGGAGCAGCGTAAGGATGATAGCCTATAGATCCGGCCATGCCTGTTGTGTGGTCATACGGGGAGCTCTGCAAAGAGCCAAATCAACTGTTTTATTTGCAAAATATCACTTCTTATCACACCTGCGCACAATGAAGGATCGGTTACAGATCTCTTACGCATACACACCATAAACAAACACGCACACACATGCATGCAACAAACACACTTTAAATCTAATTAATCAAAATAGTAAAGCGCAAGGCCGCAGGGCCACGTATTCTCTATTTGTTTTTGTTTTTTTTGTTTTGTTGTTTTTTGTTTTGTTTTTTTGTTGTTGCCTCATTTCCTCCAGCAGGAAAGATTGTGAAATGCAATTTCACAACGTTCTCAAAATCCCCCCTCTTTGTTAGCGATCATAAATCTTTATTCTTTTTGACAATGTTTTTTTTTTTTTTCCTCTCAGATTAGCCAGCTAATTAGAAGTTGCTGCGATATATGTTGGGTCATCTGTCAGTGTTGTTGACCAGAGCTGACCTACGTGCACGCAATTCACATTTAAATAGCCAGTAGAACTTGTGTCCTTTTAAGTAGCCTATTTGACTAAACACACGTTTAAGACAAATGAGCAGCAACTGATAATGTATTCCCTTTGATACCAATAATATTGTTTGGCTGCTGCCCACAGAACCGAGGAAATCGTGTTGTCACAAATGAACACAATAATGTAATAAAATAAAATAAAATAAATAATAAAACAATACGTGGAATTATGTATGTTGTTTTTTTGCATTTATTCAATTGGGAATTAAGTGCTTTAAAATATCAGTCTATGTGTTGTAATGTTTATTTTAGAACAATTTCTGTTTGTTTTAAAGTGTTGCAGTGTGTATTATTTATAGTGTCATGAAACCTAACCAAATTCCGCGAATGCATATTTGATAGTTAAAACCGCAAATCTTGCGCAAATGATTACATTGCGTCTCATCCTTGCAACACAATATGCATTACAACGAAGCATAACAATGTATCACCCCAACTTTTCAAAAGTAGAAAAATACACTGGACCGTGAATAAAGCGCACTCACCACATAAGAAGTGAAAGTGGCGGCGGCGGCCGCATCAGCACTGTACGGGAGATGGGAATTGTAGCCTGGCGAGGCGCTGGTGAACGCTGTAGATCCGGCATAGGGAGCGAAAGCTGAGCCAGAGGAAGATCTCCCTAGCTCGTCTGTCCGGGGTCCTGATATCACGCTTGTACTGTAGGCAGGACAGGAATAGAGTGCCAAAGAGGCGGACGGCTGATACAAGTAGCCCTGAGGGTACGCCATGGTGAAGATCCAAATAGAAGCTTCTCACTTGAGTTCTTCTCCCTCAAACTCTCACGCGCTCTCCGCGCTCGCTCATAGAGTTCCGAGTAAACAGACCTCCGTCCCGTCCTCCTCACGTTGATAGCAGTGATGGGAATTAAAGAGGACGACGAATGCATAGACTTCACACTCGTTAATCAGTCGTTGTCAGACTCACACGCGGATTTTCGAGGCGCTCTCTCACCCTCTGCGCGCGCTGTGACTCTCATGCCGAGCGCGCGGGACAAGTTTTTTGCTCTCGGATGGGGCTTTGCTTCGGAGAGTGTCCTGCCAGGATGCTAAGTTGGAAATTGAGGATTCTGACGCCTACTATGAGCCTCTCGCTCCTCCTCTCGGGGTGTAGTCATCGAAGGAAAGGCAAGCTGGGTTACAGCAACCTGAATCGATTCTCTCTCTCTCTCTCTCTCTCTCTCTCTCTCTCTCTCTCTCTCTCTCTCTCTCTCTCTCTCTCTCTCTCTCTCTCTCTCTCTCTCTCTCTCTCTCTACATTCGTACCCTGGCACTCACTAACAATCTCCCCCGCTATCCTCATATTTTTGTCTCTAACAGCCTCATTGCCTTAGACTGAGCAGCTACAGCCCCTGGATGGCGGTCTCGTGCGAGCCAGTACATCACATCACCTTCAACTTTCATCATTTTCTAAAAACACGAAGCCTTCATTTTCACACATGATTAATAACCAATGGACTGTTATCTTTCTGGGACGGCTTGGTAAATACGACGGGAGATGCTACAAGTACTGTTTGGAGTTATTTATGCTCCTTGGTTTTGTGTTCTTGGCGCTCATTTTACGCTTATAGCCTATTTTTTTTTTTTTAATAATACGCAACAGTCGGCGATCCATCGTGCCTTAAGTCAGTTGAACATGGACCTGCATTTGGGGGAGATTGTCTATATTATTGCCTATATATTAAATTTACGGCTTGGAAAAAATGTACACAAATAGGCTACTTTTCGAAAAAGCCATTTTCCAGAAACAATGCGACGAATGTGAGTGCGCGCTTATCAAATCTCAGTGGTAGAAAGTGAAGAAGTAACTTTTGACAGGTGTTAACTGATTTGTCCGCTGACAGTTTTCGCCTTAGATCCTGGAACAAACCAGATCTTCTTCTCCTTTACACCAAAGCCCCAAGCGCAGACAGATTAAGACCATATGAACCACGGCAAATCCACCACGACCAGGGGCTCTAAGCCCTTTTGATTCAAACAGATATATTCCTCTGTGGCGGAGGATATCCTCATGTATTTTGTTCTATTTGCTCGCAGACTGTATTGTGTGCGTCTAGCATACTAAAAATGGAGATGCATATCAATTTAAGTAAATAAATATAGTCTAAATGCATTAAGATTAAACGGATTTTATTTTTTATTTAGCTACTAGCTTACTAATCTTCACGATACATACTAATTAGATTAATAATAGGCTACTAAATTTCTACTACAAGTAGAAATCAATAGCCTAATAAAAGGTAAGCTAAATGTAATCAGTGTTCATCATAATTTAATGTAATAATTTAAGTGGCATAGACCAACATAAGACAATATAAGATAATTTAAAATATACTAATCTAAAGAATTTCCCTTACGCTTTTACAGACTGCTGGTGAACTAATACATAGGCCTAGATCCGATGTTTATTATTAATAGGCTACAAAAAACAAAACAAAAAACAAACAAAAAAACTAAACAAACAAAAACATAAGTGGGGCTGAGGAACTTCACGCAGGAGTCTGATTTGGCTCACTTGTTAAAGTCTCTCTGAGCCGAAAGGGATCGCTGTAGGCGCTGCTACAGAGAATGTGCATGAGGTCACGTGTTACTGGAGTAAAGAATGATGACGCTCAAACTCAGTAGACCAATGCAAAGTTCAAACCAAAACAATCTGAAGACATACGAAGTTGTCGATTGTGAATGTGATAGTGAAGATGTTTTTATTATTTCTGCACCACCGTGAGTGTTGGCTATAAATACACAAAATAGAATTGAGGAACATGAACCAGAATTATAACAGCCTGATAGTTTACGAGTAGCCTAACTTATTTCGTTCCATGTCAATCCATGAGAAAAAAAAAAAAAAAAAAAATAGCCATAGCTAGGCTACACGTGTTTTTTTTTATCGTTTTACATATTGAATATATTGCATATAACACAAAAAAGCATATGCCATATAAAATCCTTAACTTATTATTATTAGCCTATTATTGTTATTGTTTTTTGATGAAACATGGTGGAAGTGACCATTAGTCAGCTTTAAATAGCGTACTAGTTTCCAAAGGATACCCGTGGCATTTAAATGACGTCAATATTCATTGATAGAGTATTATCGGCAGTAATGAGTTCCTCTTCACCAATAGGATTCGATAAGCAGTCTGTTTAGCCATAGTGGAGGGGTGAATGAAAGAAAGCATGGAAAGAGAAATGCAGCAGTCACATTCTTCACGCGCTGGCAGAAAGGTAGGAAACTGCTTAACTTAAATTACATTCTTTATGTAATAGTCTAATCAAAGCAGTCATGTAGGTTGACGAAAAAAAAAAGCACTTTTAAAGATAATGTTTTAGCAAAGGGGGTCTTGTATTTAAATAGTTCGTGCCTTATTTTCCCGAAATGCTCCCGTGAACTCCCAGACTGGACGGCAAGGGGAGGTGTAGGCTTATGTTAGGGTATGTGCTCTCACTGATGTATCAGTTTTGCTTGTTTTATGACGGACGCTTATGTCTCCAATTATGCATGTTTGTAACGAGGCGTGCAGATATGCAAGTCTGAATCTTTGCACAATAATGCAATTGTCTGTCAAACGAAATAGGCACAACCAAAAAAATAAAAAAAATAAAATAAAATAAAAAAATAGGGGTAGGGGGTGGTATTTCAAGTGGTGCTTTTTCACCAAAATGCCTGGGGGAAACGACGTAATTTAATTTGGATTTAGAAACTATTATTAGAAAGCATTATCTATTGTAGCAGACTAATTGCTTCTCGCGTTCGCGCGCAGAATGCGCTGGTTAAACAAAATTAGTTAACGTGAAGTGCATGACAGGTTTCCTCGAGGCACAAGGTTAGGCGTGTCTCTCCCGAAAGCAATGGGCAGCCGGTAACGTGTACCTCTCTCTGTGTCCCCCTCAAACGGATTTTAGCCACTTCAAATCTGCCTTAAACCGATTAGTTGACGCCAAATATTCTTTGATGTATTAGCTAAGGGGTTTTGCCACTTGGAAGCCAATTGAAATTCTAAACAGTCCGCCGCTAATGCTTTGGGGAGATCCGTGGCGAATAATGGATGTGATTTATTTTTGACCTTGCCATTTTTATGAAATGATTAAACACATGTGCACAAGTAAACCCTATCCACCAAGCAGCACTGCAACATAATAATAATTATAATAATAATGCGTATTATTATTATTATTATTATTATTATTATTATTGTAATACAGCTAAAAACATTTTTATATTTATACATTTTATAATTGTATTCATATATATATATATATATATATATAATTTTAACACATTTGACACAACAATTTGAAAGGAAAG
Organism: Pimephales promelas; assembly: GCF_988280905.1. NCBI lineage: Eukaryota > Metazoa > Chordata > Actinopteri > Cypriniformes > Leuciscidae > Pimephales > Pimephales promelas. The sequence goes on along the minus strand of NC_142769.1, from coordinate 32,329,957 downwards.
AAAAAAATAGACTATTTGATTCATCATTCATGTTTTTATTTTAGAAAGTTTGCGCTTTTTTGATGCGTAAACAACTTAATTCTTACCTGTCGACTTGAGTGCAAGTTTTCACTCATAACAATGTAGCTTGTAGTGGAGCACTTCTAACCGTGATCCAAATATCTATGTAAGTAGGGCACAAGATCAAAAGGGTCAAGGCTGATCCTTTAAAAGAGCAATCTAAATCTGTCAGTTCTCTATAGTTTTGCCGAAAACCTTTTATTGAAACCACCAGATTGTTGATCCAGGAGCTCATTTATTTTAAACATGATTACCCTGGTATTTTTTTCTGCCCCGTGGAACAGGTGTGAAAATACCATGAGGGAGTTCTAGCAGATTTAATCGACTTTCTGATTCTCATCATGATAGCTTTTACCACCCCAGTCAATTTTAAAGTGTTCATATGGCAGAGATAGACTGGGTCCCCGGGTCCCCCGGCTGTGGCTCCATATTCCCGGAAGTCTTCCTTGGAGGCCCCTGGTGACTGACAGGCCGTTAGCCAGGCTAAACCATGTGATGATGAGCTTTTTATGAGAATGGATTTAGAATTGAGAGATTTCAGACAAAGATTGTGTGCATTTTTCTCTCTCGTTCTTTCTTTCTCTCATCTCCCTCCCCCGTCTCTCTCTCTCTCTCTCTCTCTCTCTCTCCCCCGCCAGCCGGCTAGATTATGATTGATTTGGTTGAAATGGATTGTAGGAAGCAGACATTGATTTTTCAATGACTTCTCACCAAAAATATTTAAAGTTGAATCCAGAATGTAGAAATCAGTATCCAACATTCTCTCTCCTCACTGTGTCATTCTCTGCTCTGGAGCGAGAAAGCACCGTAATGCAGTCTAGTCAACGATGAGACAAATTACCTGTAATGTTATTTTGAAGTGAGTCAGTAAGCTGGGGGACTAAAGGAGTATTGATTGAGCCTAATGAGGATTGAGTGTAAGGAAAACAACCTTTTCAGGGTTTTGCCGACGCATCTCTTATCAGCACACAACAATTTAATGCACTCTCTACAGCAGTACTACTGCAGATGCCTGTGTCTTGTATACGGCTCATTTGCTGTCTTGTAATATTAAATCAGACACCATAAGCCTGTATGTGCACACATGTAAACACTGTTATGATCAAATGGTTGCAGGAAAGCATTGTTAATAGAAACTCATCTGACAACATATTTTGTGAGTGGATGAAAGAGTCTTTTGGCATAGGTGCATAATTTTAATATAACTTTTAAGTTATGATATACAAAGAGTTACACAGCAGCTGTTTTACTCAAGAACTGGCATTGCAGCTATTGACACAGATGTGAAATGAGTGGCAGAATTGAATTAGCGTTGTGCAATGACAGAATGAACCCTGTCATGGATGTTAGCAACTTCTAAATATGATGTAAAGCAATCTTGGAAGATCTTGATTTATGCATAATTTTACAGGGTCTTTACATTGACAAACTTTAATACTATTTGTTGATTTATTGATTTTAAGTAGGATTTTTTAATGATCATACAATACTTTTACATGTCTTTTTGTCTCTGAACTCATTGTATTAAAATATAATTAAATGGTGTATACAGCCAACAGTATTATAGCCACAAGAGCAATACAGGTAAACATGCTTGGAATGGTGTTTATAATTTATTCCTGTACAACTGAAAACTACATACCTAAATATGTGCCATTTCTGGTGAATTCTACAGGTTTGATTCATATTAAAATAGTATTTTAAAGGTAGTATTTTAAAGATTCGTCCACACTAGAGGTTTACATACAGTTAATCAACTGCGGACAATGTATGTTGTTTTTGTATATTATATTATTTACAAGGCACAGTCTTTCTTAAATGTCTCACTGAGACTTCAATTCTTAGCAGTCTGTCAAAATGCAGCAGTCTGCCCTTTAATTGTTGTGAGAAACAAGCGGTCACAGTTGTTTTCTATATATATTTATTTCTAAACCGCTTTGGCTTTTTTATTCATTCCGTTACTGTTAGATGTTAGCTAAAATGCTACTTTATTTATTTATTTTTTATGTGGTTTCACAATATCTAAATGTACCATAAACTTTAATAATGGAAGGTCATTGAGAAAATGTTTGAGAAATGTTTACCTGGAGTGTTTTTTTACTGTAGTCCCAAACTGCTTTGTCACACTCTTTAATCCACACATCATTCTCTTTTTAAGAGAAGCTCTCCTGCCATCCCATTGGTCAGCGCTGTGCCACGCCCACTGTCCATCCAGACAGTTGGTTCCCGGGCCTGAGTCGTTTAGAGGCCTCCGGTTGCAGGTAATCAGCTGTTTAATTCTTAGGAGAGCTTGTGTTCTGCTCTCCTCTTCCGTGAGCAGCGGCGTGTTGTTGTTTTGTTTTCTCTGAGCAGTTCTTTGATGCCATATCCTCTTACAGTTGCTCAATCCCAGCAGCCATGTTTCATAAACATCCAACGGAAAACATCCTCTGCATTTGAAATGTAGATGGCTTTCTCTGCCTGCCTCTCTGCATACCGCACTTGCCCTCTCACATTTTCTCTCCATTGCTTTCTCGCAGCAGAGGTGTTGAGTTTCTCTTCTCTGCCTTTGATACGTTCGAACAGCTACCCGATCAAGCCTCAGCGTTTTGGGTGTCAGGTGTAATCTGTGGCAACAACAATGTGAGCGAGGCCTCATTCCCCATTTGCTCCTCATTAGGATGATATCACTGAGGTGCCGGATCCAAATGAGCTGTTTTGTTATGCTGCGATAGCACATGATACAGCCTCTCGTAATATATCAGCGAAGCTCAGGAGAATGCTGACCAGTATTATATACATTCTTATGGAGTTGTTATTTTGAATAATTGCTTTATTAAAGCTATAATCATTGAATAGTAATTATATAGAAATCATAATGAAATGTATGTTAAATGTTAAAGGAGCACAGCCTAAGAAATTGAAATTCTCCATGGACGTTTCCTAGCGTCTGTTTCTCTACACCTGGCCAGGTTTGAGTGCATTTAAGGTATCTGTCCATATGCCTCTGAGGTACTTCGCCGTTGTGTTTGTGTGAGTCCATTTCCCAATCGTAGCAGTCAAGCATTTGACTTTTGTTGCTTGGGGCCCAGGCACTATTTGCTGATGATCTGTTTGCATAACCCTTTTCCTTGCCTGTCTTCTCCCTCAGGGAGGATGAATTTTAGTGTGACACACTGGTATCTGCGGGTGTGCTCACCTTTTATTTCCCATAAGCATCTGTAGCCCAGAGAAATGTGGTTCCACCCTCGCAATAAAAATATAGCAGTGAGATCAAAGAGCCACTCGTCTCACCTTTGCTCACTCTCTTGTCCCATCTCTACAAAACCAGGAAGATGTTAACAGAGCTCCACTGTTGCTCATATTAGACTACTTGAAGAGATAGTTCTCCTAGAAAGCTACATTCTGTCATTATTTAAGGCCTGTTTACACCAATGACGACTAATAACGATAAATATATAGTTCTAAAAATCGCTCTAAACATAAAAGAGTCCAGCATATATATATAATATTTGTTTTAATCTATAGAATGAATGTCAAATGGATCAAAAAAAAAAAAAAAGTGTTCCGTAAGAGAAAGTGAGTCATACAGGTTCAGAAAACTCGAGGTGAGAAAATGACTGATTTTTCATTTTTAGGTTTTAAAGTATAGGCATCTCAATTCTTTGACTGTGCTAAAAAAAATAGTAATTCCAGAATCTTTTTTTAAGGGCATCAGTCTGTTTTATAATTGTTCATGTCCATGAGCAATACTGTTATTTTTAGTGTTATAATAATTAAGCACAGGAACCCACTATCAAAACATTGCTTGTCGTCTCAGACATATTTGTTTCCCTGTTAATGAAGGCAAAGCCCGTAACCCGTGAAGTGTGTCTCTATGCAGATGAGATGCTCTTCAGACAACATCAGTGTGTGAGCAGCACACCGTGTAATGACTGTGGCAGAAGCCTCAGTTCTCATAGCTTAACATGGCGCACTCAGCACGCAGCTATATTTGCCAACGCTAGAAGAATCTGTTGAAAAGCAGGGTCTTTTTCTGAATATTTTGAGTGAGGGCTAAGGAGGGAAAGTTAAGAGGGTCGTCCATGCGGGAGACAGTAGAGGTGCGCAGAGGTGAAGGCTGTGCTTCCGTCCTTGAGGGAGCCCATTTAAAAAGCGCTTTGAAAGTGAAGCTAGACAGCACCAGGAGTCATCTCGCTGACTGGTGCTGTGAGCGAGAGAGTGCAGAGGAAGAGAGAAAGATTGAGGTGCTTGGGAGGGATGGCTTTCCACATGAAACATCTTGTGTTTTCATAGGCCGAATTTACTGTTGTAAATATTCACCGAATGCTCCTTTTCCTTACCTTTCATTCTGCGTGTTCCTTTTGTGTGTGCTTTTCTTTCTCTCACACAGGTCCTGATGGAGAGAGAGGGAGTGGGAGGGAGACAGAGCTAGAGAGAGAGAGAGAGAGAGAGAGAGAGAGAGCAAGGGAAAACCCATAATTCTGTAATGCCCATTAGCGAGATTTCACGCACTCTCTCTGATCTGACTCACTGACAGAAGCCTCTAAGAGACTATAATGAGAATGTTTGGCAGGAGGATTCTGGATGTGTGTGTTGTATCAGTGTCTAGGTGAATGCAGTTTTTATGTGCACCACTCATCAGCTGTGACAGAAAATATTTTATATGATTCAAGCTCCCACACACATTCCCCTCACACATTATTATTCTTTGACATTTCTCTTTGTGCGTTTTTCAAAATTCAAACACATTAAGGGACGTGTACTGAAATTATGGTCAAAATCTGTTAGCTAATTTTTAATTAGCTAATTTTAAAATCTATAAGCTAATATAAGATGTTTTTTCGTTATATTTGATAATTGGAAAATATACAAAAAAATATATATTCACTACTATTTTGCCCAAGTAAATTAAAAGAATTTTAAATGCAACATGAAAATAGTGGCATCACCAAAATGCAATGTACACTATGAAAAGTATAATTATTTTGATATTTGCTGAAGATTACATCTAACCGTGTTAATAAATTATTCGAGTTTTTAGAATTAGATGATGACAAAGGTAATCAAAATATTAAAATAGCTTGACATGAGCATGAGGCATGCGTAAATAAATATCCAATAAATATCAACCCCAAAAGAGTTGATTTACTCCAGTGTGCTTATAGGATGACAACTAAAAGGAATCAAATTGACTGTGAATAGCTCTAGACGAACCTATTATACTCATTAACATTTTGAACATGTTTAAACCCTGCATCAGATTGCTGTCAAAGTGACATGTCTGTATTTATAATGAAATATTTACAGTCTACTCCGTTAATTCCTTAAGTGGCTAATAGTGGCAAAAAAATGACTAAAAACACGCATCCGCTGCTTTCTCCCTCTCTCTCACACGCTCTCTCGTTTTATTTTACACAAATTAGCTTTAGTCCTGGAGGGCAAAATGACAAGAGGTTACTGGGAGACTATGTGTTTAATTAATTGAAAAATGCTCAAATTGCTTTTACAGTTGTTATTGGAGGTGAAAAAATGGAATCCATGTTGCCAGTACTCAGGCGTAATTAGCTCCTGAGGGAGTTGGATATTTAGCATTAGCAATGTTGCTGCACTTAGGACACAAATTTCTATTTTGATAATGAAGGGCCGGGGCTGTCGTTGAGGACAGCTGTAGTTTGAGGGGGTGGGGGTGTTTGGAGGTCCTGTGCAAAAGAGAGAGACACCCTGTCTGCTCTCCCTCACTCTCCTCTCTCTCTTCTTGCTGTGTGTATGTGTCTGTGAAATGGCAGCAAGGGCTCCCAGGGGCCACACATTACCCAAAGTATTTAAGTTTCCAATTAAATTGAGAACCAGCTACCACTGCAACAAGCTTGGAATGAGCCAATGAGATTCCACAGTCATCTTAGGAAAGCTGTGGCCTATAGAAGAGGCGGAAAGGTAGAAGGATGGGGGTAACATAGGAGAAAATCCTTTGTTTATTCAGACTTTAACTTTATTTAGACTATTTTTTTTTCCAGCACAGATATGGTTGGGAGGGAGAGGAGGCAAGAGGGAGTGTGAAGAGAAAGAGAGAGAATACAAGACTTTAATGATCTGCTGTGGAAAATCAGTGTGGAGTCCTTGGAGACTGCTGGGCTAGTTTGAAGCAGCATGGTCTCATTTGGTTTGGACTGAGTGTGGCAGTCCTACTGAGCTCTTACCATGCTGTCTAAATGCCTGCCTACCGCCTCTTACTGCCTGTGTGTGTGTGTGTGTGTGTGTGAGGAGACATGTTATGTGGATTGCATACAGGACGTGTGAAAGAATAAGTCTTCTCTGTTAACTTCTGCTGTTAAACCATACTAATTTCCACCTTAGTCAATTACACATTCCCTATGCGTCCTAATAGTCATTGCTCTCTCTATATACGTTTGACAGCAAAGAACGTGCTCATACAATCTTTGCCATTTCATTTATTTTTGTTGTGCTAAACTAACAAAATGACAAAACATTATGGTACAAAAATCTACAAAAACAGCACTTCAGTGTTGCTTCAGTGTCTTCAGTTTTATTCAATACAGGTGAAGCAAGAATTACACAATACACTACTAAGCATACATATTGTAGCAAATACAATTTGAGACAATTTTTTCCGGCGTTTTTCCTCTTTGTCGCCATCTCTGTTCGAAATCTGCAATTGCAGCCATTCACGGAATCATCAACTTTGCGCGAGTTGTACTTCAACACCCTCGACATGGCACAGCGTGGATGAACACGATGTTTGAGGAGACTGTGCAGCTGTCAGTCACCGCGCCAGTGTGGATACTGGCACTCACAATCACGGATTATTATTCTATGACCAACATAATAATTTTCTCCGGAAAATGTAATCTTAACTAGAAAGAAACATCCACTTTTGTTCTGGTTCTGACATTGCAGTAAATTGCGCTGATTAAATCTAACAATCACTTAGAAGTTATCATATCATGCAAAACCATGCAAATTATACTTTGTTCTCAATTTGTTAATGTTAACAAAGTAAACAAGCGTTGCGTGACTACATGTAAAGTCTTGGGAAAATTCTTTTATCATGTGCTTAATTATTGTGTGTGTGTGTGTACATGTTTTTCTATCCCGGTGGGGACTTAAACCTGAATGCACACAGACTCATGGAGACTTGTGTCACTGTGGGGACCTAAATTGAGGTCCCCATGAGTAAACATACTTATAAATACAGAATTTATAAGATTTTTTTTTTTACGTAAACGTAAAAATGCAGAATGTTCCCTGTGATGGGCAGGTTTAGGGATCGGGACAATGTAAAAGGATAAAATACAGTTTGTACAGTATTAAAACAATTACGTTTATGGAGAGTCCTCGCAAAGATAGTAAACCAGACGTGTGTTTGTGTGTATATATGTATATACACACACACACACACACACATATATATATATATAATGTTAGTAAGAATAGTATAGGAAATAGAGGGGAAAAAGTTTTTTTTTTTTTTTTTTTTTTGGATATGAATGTTGATAGCCAATGTACGGACATTATGTATGGACAAATTAAAATAAACACTGAAACAAACATTTCTCAAAATATCATCTTTTGTTTTCCACAAAAGAAAGTAAGTCATACAGTTCTGGAATGTAAATAATGAACGGATTTTCATCTTTATGAACTATCCTTTTAATGGCGAAAATATAGTTAAATGACTGTCCTTTTACATCCTAGACACCATGCCCATTGTACAGAAAATATGCTAATTGGGGCAATGGGAACTGAGACATGGGGTTATTTAATTTCCCAGGGTGCATTGGGCTTAGCAGAGATGACAGAGAGGCTGAGGCAGAGTGTAACGGGAGCTTCACCGCTGCAGCCCTGCTCTGGGCTTCCAACCGACAGTGGAGCACCGTGAGAAAGAGAGACGGAGAGAGAGAGAGAAACAGAAGGAAAGTAGACCTCAGAGCTGCGACTCTTGTTCTGTAAAGCGCACATCATTAAATGATATAATGTTACTGTCAGTGTGTCATGCAATAGTGTCAACGAAAAAACTTTACAAGACTGGTGCCAAAAATTAAGAGATTGAGAGCGAGAGACAAACAGGACCTTGCCAATCATTCATCATTGTCTCACTTCCTCTCTCTCCTCTCTTCACAGACTCGCTCTTTTTATGTGCTCTACCCAGAATTCCTTGTGACATTTGTTGTGTGGAGATTACTCACTGGCCCGTAGCCTAGTGTAGCACAACAGTGATGGTTTTAAAGACACCGAGTTGGAGCTGTCCCAGCCTCGACACCTCACCCACAAACTGTGCCTCCTGTCAACCCCCACGGGCACCTATTGTGGTGAATCAGTGACCGTGCCATTCCTCCTTTCTGCTCTTCACCAACAAATGATAAACTAAGTGGGGAAAAAAGACAGAATGGAATGAAGAAGAAAAGAAGATCCAGAGCATGTTGCCTTTTGGCTGGAGTCGTTCAAGACAATGCAAGTGCTGGACCATCATTTTCAAATGCACTGAACAAATGCAATAGACCAGAGTACTGACAGGTTTCATCAGACAAACAATTCATTATTGTAATTTTTTGCCACACCCTGGTTTATATGGAAAACGAATGTTTCAATAGAAGAGCAATATAACATAATAATACCTAAATATTATAAAATAGATATGGCATACAACAATTAATACACAAATTATAAAAAAATAAAACTTGATTTTTAAATCTATATATATATATATATATATATATATATATATATATATTGGTATAATACTGTAGATATGTTGCCGGATTGTTTTTTTTGTTTGTTTTTTTCAGCTTGTTTTTCAGAAGACCAATGACAGACCAGCAAATAATAAAAAATAAATAAAACAGATAAAACCAAGAATAGGTCTTGTTTGAACGGCTTAGTATACGTCATCTGCATAAGGATTGATGATTTGCACTGTAATCCAGTGATAAACTCATGGATACGGAAGGATATGGAAGTAAAATATGGATGTTTAGTGACATTTTTTTTATATTATTTTCAATCACTTTTGCCATTCAGAATAAAGAAAGAAGCAGTTAAATGAGTTTACCGTTTCTCATCTGGTCTAAATCTGTTGTAAACCTGTGGGTGTCTTGGGTGGTCTTGATCGTTTACAGTAAAGTGAGGTTATTTTGTGTGTTTGCTGAATAAATGACCAAGCACAGCTGTTTTAGCACTTAGCTAATTTTTGTTCCGGACTGTGAGTGTGTTTGCATGGGTGCGTATGTGGTTGTGCGTTTGTTAACTCTTGACCTGCTCACACTGATCGAATAGCTGAAAGGATATTTTGCCTCTGTCTCACACGTTGAATGCAAAGGTCACCAAAAGTAAAAAGATTTAACATATAAAAACAATTATAGATAAATCTCAGATGCACTTAAAAAAAAATCACAAGGAGCAGTTCTTTCAAGCAGCACATGAGAAAAAAAGAATTGTTCTGTTAGTGTGTTCATTATGCATTTAGTCTTGTTTTGAATGAAGTGTGTCTGTTTTTTGTTGTTTTTTTTTTCTCAGTTTGTCCTGAGTAGTATCCATTAAGCAGCTGATTGATAGCTCCGCCTTTCTTCATTGGATTGCATGGCACTGATTGCATGTTTAAAACAATGGCTGCGTCTAAAATCAAGCCCGATCTCATAAAAGTTCATATCTATAGCACGAATGTCATTTCTCGTGCCATTTATATGCCAAAAATAGTTTTTGCTTGTATATGGCACGCGTTTTTTTGCATGCATATGATACGCACTTTATGGCGTATAATACGCACAAACTCCCCGCTCCCCTCCCCCCTAAACCTACCCAAGGGGTTTTCAGTGCGTAGCATATGCACACGAAAAACATTTGTGCGTAAAAAATGCCACGAGAAATGACATTCGTGGTATAAGTACGCACTTTCAGGAGACTGTTGCTAAAATCACATACTTTCATACTGTATAGTGACAAAAGAAGCATGCAGGCCTCAAAAAAGAGTTGGCAAAAAGTACCCAAATGACCTACTACTTCCAACAAAAATCTGAAGTGTGTATACAGTGGACAATTTACTATCCCATGAGGCTTCGGGAGAGGATGTGTGAATAGCTGTAAAGCGATGCAACTGATGCTGGTTGGTCACATGATAATGACAGTATGGTTAATGTAGTATGTCCTGATTCAATTCATACTACACGCACTTCAACTATATAGAACGTGTTTTTTTTATTTTTTTTAGCAGTCGTGATACTTCAAAATATTCAAAATAAGTATCTACTCGAGAATAAGCGACTTCGGATGCTCTTCCAAAACGAGCTGCTGTGGCTCTGGGCTGGTCACACCCATCTCCTCACCTGCCGCCAGACCAACAATATTAATGTTATATGATTATATGTTTTAAGCAGTGTTTAATTAGAAATGTCTTTGTAGGGGTGACACATTTTCTTTTCTGTGATAACATTCACTCTGTTTTTGATAGTGTAGTTAGGCTAAGGGAATTAAGTCTTTTTTTAATTGTCTATTTTGTTAGTTATTTTAAGCCGTGGGTCACCCCGAAGTCTATACACACTCTAGTCTTTTGTTTTGTTACTCTGAAACTTTATAGCCCTTTCAACATCTTAATAAAATGTTTATCTGTGCTATTTTTGTTTGGGGATTTACTTCCTTCTTGGTCTGACGACTGGACAGAGCATAATGTTTGAATTTGTTTTTCTGTTTATTTATTGCAACTTAACCCTAGATGGTTGTAATAGTGAACACTTGTCATTGTTTGGCAAGGGTATGGCCTGGCAGCGAGGACTGCAGGGGGATGGGGACGTGTATCTGTTGTCTCTGTGTTAAAAACACAGAGACTGTGTGTGTGTGTTGCTGCTATAGACCAAGTGAGAGAAGCAGATGGCTAAAAAACAGATTTGTGTTGGGTAGTTACTTCAGGTGAAAGTGAAACACTTGATGGGGAGAAATTGTGATCACAAATCTACAGGGTGAGTGACAGACAATACCTGCTGTAAAATTCTCTCACATCTCAGCTGCTTTGTATTCATGGCTCCCATCTACTGTGTGACCCTCTCTCTCTCTCTTTCCGCATCCTCTCAACTCTCTCGATGTCTTTCAACCTCTTCAGTGCTTCCCCTTTTGCTGTACCCCCCCCCCCCTTCTGTCTAAACTCTCTGATCAGGTGGGTTTGAGAAAGAACCTCACCTGACAACGCACTCCATTCGCCTCTTTATCCAGCCTAACATTTCAGGCTGTCGTTTTCAGCCTGTTGGAGTTCTCAGTCTTAGTCGCTCTAGCATATCGACATAGCTTGATTTCTGTTTTCTAGAATTTAACCCACCAAAGATCCTTGAGAAAAGCAAGCATTTGTTGTTTCTCAATGTGATAAACAGTATTTTTTTTTTATCAGCACTTTATTCTAATCACTGCTCAATTAAGAAAAGACAGGTTAATTGATAACGTATTATTATTATTATTATTATTATTGTTTTGACCAAATGAGTCACTCAGTTGACAGTGTTTCGGTATGTAAATCGATATGTGCACTAAAAGCATTGTGTGAAAGCTGCAAGCAGGTGTTGTTTGTCACTGTTGGTTTGGTTCTGGCAGATTTAGGCTCTTATCTTCCCGAATCTGTGTCATCTAATTTCTGTGGGAATTGTTTTGACAAAACAGGTTAGCATAAGGTGGGAGATGTCAGACAAAACAAAGACTCTTTCAATTTGTGTGCGTACGTGTGTGCATTTGCGTGTTTGTGTGTCTGTCTCTCCATGGGAAACATGTGTCAGTCATCCGCAAGGTGTTACACTGGATATGACATCATGGCCCTCTAGGGCTTGCGCTGGAAAGACGAGTTGTTTGATTCCGTGTAAAAGAACAGAGTCTGGAGCTAACTGTGAAGATTTGCTTCTATCTCAGCTGTTGTAAATGTCTTGCTAACACAAATACAGCTCACAGATGCATGTCAAAACAAATGTACTGCCTTTTTGTTCCCGTTTACGGGTCTTGAATAAAGGCACATGAGCTCTGCGGCATCTAATTGGTAATGTGTTTTATTAGGCTGCATTATTATGCAGATAATTAAGATTCAAAATGTTTACTTATTACACAATTTGTTTTTGAGTAGGCCTAGTCAATTCTGTTTGGTCAGTCAAGCCATCCAGTGGCTTACTTCTTAATATTCATTGCTTTCCGCAGACTCGCTTTTTTTCATTTCATATTAAAAAAGGAAAATGAAACTGATGTAATCTGATTTTTTAGTTTTTTTTAGGCTCTAACTATTTCTTCAGCAATTGTTTTAAATAACACTTCTTAATTTCTTCACTAAATGCAAAATTCCTCATTCAGCCAGGAAATGGATTGAAGTATGCATTTTTTTTTATTTGATGAACCTTTTAACAGTATAGTAAGTAGAATAGTTGGAACAACTGTTGGTTTTTATGTCGTTTCAAATACGCCTCATTTCTTAGTATCTGTGACTTCAAAGGTCGTATAAACTAAGGTAGTTACTTTTTTTTTACAGCATTCAAACTTTATTCGTTGTAAACAATGACAGAGGTCTTATTATTAATACTACAATATTGTCCCAGTATTTTGTCTTGTCAACAGTTTTGTTCACTATAGAAATATAATTTTAACATTATATTAAGGTATTATAAAATAAACTTTTTTTTTTTCTTTGTTGTTGTTAAGATTCAAGTTGCAGCAATTTATCAGATTCCATCGATACATTGCTAGTATTAATTCAACTGATCAGATGCCTATTTTCTACTCCATGGGTGTCTTCTGATTGGCCAGTTTTAACCGCTCTTGTCAGAGTAGGTCATGTGATTGGCTCTGCCGTGTGCTGTGGGTTGGTGAGAGGCTCATGCAGTGTAGACAGGCAGATTGATGTGGGGTGGGTAAAGGCTAAGGGAACAAGACTGCAGGCCTTTGAAGTCCTGCAGGAGGGGAGTAAATTGATATATCAATTTAAGCTGCGGTGCCTATTAGAAGAGCTCCAGTCAGGTTAATGTGATAGCCCTAGCATTACCCTTCCAACCCCTTTCAGCCCTGCCCCAGTTCCCTACTCACAACACACACACACACACACACCAACAGTACCTGCCAACCAGTGGCTGCAACAGGGCGTAAATAAAGCAGAAGAACAGTCGACCTTCTTTCTGTTTTTCTGTCTCTCACTGTGGGTGATTTAAAATCCCCGTTGCCCTTCTAATAGCCCAGTAGGATCAGAGTTAGAGGGGTTACTTTAAAGTGAGAGTCTGTGTAAGAAGTGTTGCAGAAGTTTAAGGGTGCTTTCAGTTAGGACCTTGCGATTTAGCCAAGACATTCCTTACATATGAACTTTGGAGACCCTTATACTAAATTGTGGCTGAATGAAGCTTAGTCTTAGCACGCACACACAAGCGCAGACTCTCGTTCCTCGCACATTCACCCTGAGGTGAGACAGGGATCATTCATATTTAACAGCATGCAGACACACATTTACATTAAAAATGCAGAGTGGTGTCTTTTTAATCCACTGCTATATTTATTATTAAACCTTTGTCTTTGGGGTCAGATCACAAGATTTTGGTTGTCCGTCAATATTACTGCTCACTCAATCAGACAGACTGTTCTGTCGCACTGCTGTAGATCTAGTTTACTCACCTTTTTTTTTTTTTCAAAGTCATACAAATGTCTCACACCAGATTATCTGAAGATTATAAAGGTTCCATGCATGTGATCTAAATATAAATGAAAGACTGACGTTTTATTTTATTTTATAGCAGCTAAAGTTTCAGCAAATAAAATAAGATTGAAAGAGACTATAGATTTTTTTTTTTTTAATAATATTATCTAAATCTTTACACATTGTTAACAATCCATGTTTGGTATTTTCTCAAATTCAATGGATTTAATATAGTTTAAACAGAATTTAAAGTAGGCGTGCATATATATCATATCAGAAGCTTCAGATATTTTGTATTTGAGATTATATTTAATAAACAATGTTTCAAGTCAGCCATTTTAAAAACTCCTGACCAGCCCATTCAAAATTCTGATTTGTGCATGCAGGGTGTGACGCATATCATCTGCTTCCTTTTATCCTGCGTGTGCAGACCTGCAGTGGAGGCCTGTGAGAGGACATGGGTTTGATTTAAACAGCAGATTCTTTCTCTCTCTGCCTCAAAACATGGACGTTCTTTAAAATAATCTTTTCATTACAATCTATTTTTTTTCTTTTTTTTTTTTGAGTGGAGGCACAGTTGATACAATCAAAATTCATAGAAAAAAGAATTGCTTTTTCTAATGTGCAACAGACACATATGTGTGGTATTTTGGGAATTGCGGCCCTGACATGCAATTGGACTTGTTCATCTTTAAAAATGTACCTCTTGATTAGTTTACTGTGCTGTTTCTCTGGATTTCTTGGTTTTTGAGTGCAGCTAAGCATTCTCTCAAATATTTGTCCTGGTTATGTCAATTATTTACTTGACTTTTCCTCTTTTTGTTAAGACAGGATCACTTAATAATATAAATATAAATAAATGAATGGAAATTGTTTTTTGTTCACTTAATAGCAGATTACATTGGCTGTGGGTTTGGGAAAATGTAACAGACACAAAGACGCTCTTCGAAGCCAGTTCCTGGAGTGGTGGCGAGGGGCTCTTTGATGGGTCCGCTTCGGTGTGCACTGGAGCCTTTCGCATATATATGGAATTTTTGAATATCTAAACCATTATTTAGCATCTAAATCAGTTCTGCCTGTCTGACTGATGGACAATTTGAGCGTGACCCACGTCTCCTTGTGTGTGACCTATACTGTCCACATTTTTGTGTACGGTTTTGGATGTTTGGGCTCTTTTCTCTGACACACTCTTACCATTTTAACATGTTATTTTGGGGAGGCATTCATGAAATATGTATGCATGGATGATGGCTTTTACATAGCTATGTGTACAATTACTGCTATGCTTATTGCTTAGCTTTGACATGAAGCCACAAAATTCATCGAGTGCTTATACTGTAATTGTAGTTTTCTTAATGTATTAATAGATGAAATTGTCAATATTATATTTAAAACGTATATAAAATTGACTTTACATGCATTCATGTTACATTAATAAATGCACATTTACAAGCAAAGCAGTCTTAATAGATCATATATCATAGCATCTTCATCCATTCAGATGATTAATATAATGATACAACTCTGAATCACTGTGATTGGTAGCAGATGCATGTGATTGTGATCAATATACACCTCAGAGTCGGATGTCCTGCGGCAACTCTTTTCTTGCTCTGCATTGCAAACTCAAGGTTTTCTATTAGTATGCATTTTTTGTATTACTGTGTAAATGGATTCATTGTCTCTCTCTTTCTCTTTCTTCCTCACCTGTAGAGCACACTGAGTCCCAGAGCTGTTTAACACATAACGATTTAAGCTTGTGGCGGTGCACTTGGGAGCCCTTGATGAGTATTTAATTTTCAGACTGTATGTGTGAGCCTAGAGAAGAACGAGTTTGATGGACTCCATTACCCAGTAAGAGTTTGCATGCTTGTGTGTGCATGCATGAAGGTGTTTGTGTGTGAGATATAGACTCCATTACCCATGAACCTGCATGTTTACTCAGCCGTACTGCTGTTAAATACATTCCTTCAGTTTCCATCACCTGCTCCACCTGCTCAATATTCTGCACACACACACATACACACACACACATGCGCATGCACAGAATCTGCAGCACACTGAAATTTGCTGCACAGATGGAATGTACAGTGGTTCTGATAGCATGACCAGATTTAACACCACGCACATATACAAAGGTGTGAAAATCTGGGTAAATTAGTGCCCGTTAAGACTTATTTGAATGCATTTGAATATATTTAGTTTCAATTTTAAATTAGGAATTTATTTAGTTTAAATTTATTTAAATTTTTATTGTTTCTTTTAAAACAATGCCGAACTATCTCTCTCTTTTTTTAGATTTTGAAATTATTATTTTATGTGAAGAAAAATGCATGCTGCACATGTTCTTGTGAAATAAAGTATATTTTATAAAAAATGCCCATACCTTTTTTATTATTATTTTTTTTTTATTAAACAATCAAAATCATATAACTAAAATCGGATAACTATATACAAAAATTACACAAAATCAATGTTTTAAAATCCTTGTATTGTACCTTTATGTATCCTTATAACATACGTATAAAGTTGGACGTTTCGTGTTTAATAAAAGCGTTTCGTGTCTAAGCAAATTACGCTCAAAATCGTTAGGTGGGGTTATTCGGTTTCAAAACCTAAGCACCGCCCCTCACTTCCAGTCCTGGTGCTGGTGTTAGAACGTAAGCTCCGGCCTTATTTCCGGTTCTGGCGCTGGGGTTCTGAAACTGGTGGTGCTGCGGGCTCATTCCCATCCAAGGGGGTAATCCATCAGCCGGAAGTTGAAGCCTCGCGGGAGCGGCCATTGTAGCATAACTTCACCTGCTGTTAGCATCCTATTGACTTGGGACGTCTTTTGACCATATGTCAACATTCACCTTTTTAGGGTACCCTTAAACGCCGGTTAGTTGACGATCCCGGGCCGTCATAAGCTGACGCTTTACCTTTAACGTCAGTTAGGTGACGGGGTAGGTTTAGGTCTGGGGTAGGGTTAGGATCCGATAACGTCATCTAACCGACATTTAAGGGTACCCTAAAAAGGCGGTTGTTGACGTATGGTCAAAAGACGTCCCAAGACGTCAGTTATATGACGTCTTGGGATGAGACTGCGCTGCTTGTTACATGTGCGGGCGTGGTGTTTGAATCACGACGCATCTATCTACTTCGGTTTCGGTTTTGTGTCGGATTTGGACATGCTTGCTCCTCGTGTTTGTTTTCTGTTGTGAGTGCACAGGATGAGCTTATGGTCGTTCTCATGCATAGTGTTCTGTCTTGTCGTATTCGCTCTGTACAGTGTGTTGTGTTTTTTTGTGTAGCACACGGTTTGTGTTTACATCGGCCGCATGATTTCATGTCATGTTTTGTCTTGTGCTGTGCAGCATTACAGTGCATTCGATAAATTTGATAAATTTCGAAGCTATTCGATAAATTTCGAATAGCTTCGGCGTCAGCGTTTTTTAATATTGTGCTTTCATGCTGTCACGTTCTGTGGGAACAGGTGGCTTCTGAGTGTTCTCATTGTTCTTCTTGTCTCATCTTTTTTGTGTGGGCACAATTGCTTGTATTTTGTTTTACTGGCCATGTGTTTGTGTTTTTGTCATGTTTGGTGTGAGCACATGGCTTGTCATGTGTTTTCCTTGTGCTATGTGCTCTCCTGTCGATTGTGTCAACTCCCATCTTGCTTCCTGATTATTAGTTATTCTGCCCCACCTGTCTTTCCTTGTTACCTGCCTTTTTTGCTCCCTATTTATTCTCCTTGTCCTGTGCTGGTTGGTAGTTTTTGTTTGTATTTTTTTTTTATTAATAAAATAAAGCCCATCAACTCTGCATACGAGTCCTCACTCTTTTCACCATCACCACACCTGACAGTCAAGTAAAAAAGAAAGAGCTTCCCCTATTTGAAAAATCAGGAGCCGCCACTTTTTTTAAATGTATTTTTTAAATGTAGTTCTTTGCAGACATATTCAGGTAGAGGTAATTTTCCTTTGCCCGCTTTAAGTCAAAAGTAATCATTTTACATGTTAGATGTTAGTACGATGTTCACTTCATACTGTGGCTTTTTGCGCACTGCTTGCGCGGCGTCAAACGGCAACATTTGTGTTTTGTGTCCATAACCTCTGTTTGACTGCTGATACACATAAATATCACCTGATGTCTGAGAGCAGTTTTTCTTGTCAAAATGAAAAAATAACAAGTTAGGCTGTGTTTCGTACTCTGTGACTCATTACCCCAGTTAGAGCGACTGGGTGTCAGTATATCACCCTGAGAGCTCCATCACCTGACCTCAAACTAGGACCCCCACATGCCTCTGTATGTGTGAGAGAGAACGTGGTTTATGACCTCTGAGAGGGATCTAAAGACCTCTGAGAGTGTATGTGAGTTATGGTTGGACCCAGTGGTTCCTGGTGTGTAAGTGTGTGTGTGTAAGTGCAAATGAGTTATGGCAGGGTCCAGTGGCCGCTCTGATGAAGGGGGCGTCCGAATTTATGGATGTGCCAAGTTCAAAACTTTGACTTGGATACAGAGCAGACCCCTAACTAGAGAGAGAGAGACTGACACCCCTCCACTTACACTGTTGGTTTGTGTGTGTATATGTTGTATGTGTCATCTATTTCCTGATATGACAGAATGGGTAGAAAATGTGAAACCCATTTATTTATTATATATTAACCTATTAAAACCTATTTTTGGGGTTCACATTTTTTATTTTTGATTTAGCTAAATTCATTCATTTATTTGACATGATTATTTTGCTCTTTTTGTTGGGATCGTCATATTACTCTTGTGTTTCAGCACTTCTGCAGCAGTCTGTAATGATGATTTCTATTTGTGTTTTTATAGCCATTCTCACATAGACATGGACCACTAATGGGCATATCTATATTGGGATGTTTTGTATTGGACTACCAAAGTGTGTGTGTGTTTGTGTGTGTGTGCTGTTTGTTTGAGGGCTCTTGGGAATAGAGAGTGAGGGAAACAGTGAATAAATAGCACACACAGCTAGCCTCCCTCCTGTGTCTCATCGCTCAGATCTGATTGCAACATAAACATGGCGTCTCAATCCAGACTGCCCTTTCTAAACGATTTTTCACACAGCCAAACAAAGGGCTAGTGAAAGCGTAATGACCTACACTTCAAAACACTCGCATGCACAAACACACACACAAGCTGAGCGGGCTCAAAGTGAACCTCCTTGAGAGCTGACACGTTTTACAATGATGGCAAGACTACACACTCATGAATATACAAGCCCCTATCAATTAATAATGAATTAAACAGGCTTTGTTTGAACATAAAGGGCTAGTCTGGACCCACACTGAAGAGCGATAAACAAGAAAAGAACTGCTGTTTGGTGCAATTTATATTGTAAGTCACTTTAATTAGATGTTAATTGAGATATATAAGGAAAAGGTACATTTCATTTGTAGCAGCAAGTTGTTTTTTTTTTTCCACCAATCACCTGTTGATACCTGGTACCATGGCATCACATCGGACCCATCCAGGGCGGCTCCTTTATCGGTTAGGAGACATCTGGTAACTCAATGGTGGGGATTTTTAGATGAGTCCGGGCTGCTCTACATTAGAAGCTAAAAATATATCCAGTCTTCTGAAGTTGTGCCACAGGAAGACAGTAAACCCTTTCATTCTTTCCACCCCCCTTTTTTTAAATAGTCAACAAATCCGTCATATCTGGAGAACAGGTGGCACTTCCTCTGTGTCCCACAGTGTTGAAACTCAACTTAACATTTCTTAACATCACAGAGATGCTGCTAACGCACCATGTGCCCGGTGCTGTATTTTTAGAAAGGAGAGCTGTGCTTTTCTTGGAAAAGTGACTGAAGAGATTTACTAGGATGAGAATGAGGATGACTACAGTCAGATGAGTTAACTGTGAAGTCTGAGCAGGATCTCTTTTTCTATACATTGTTTTTTTTTCTGTTTGTGTCCTTTTACAATATTAGAAAATTAATCATCTAATAATAATTATTATTAGTGTTTTATTGAATTGATTATTGCTGTGAATTCATGTTTTATTATTATTAATAATAATTAATTCAGTAATTATCGCTGTGAAATCGTTTTTTTATTAATATAGTAATATGGTTACACTTTAGTTTAGAGTCCAATTCTCACAATTACACTGTAAAAAATGATTTTTTGGTTAAGTAAATACTAGTGAAAAAACCCAATGTAATTTACTTGAAAAAGTTAGTTCAGGCAAGAATTTAAAAAACTAAGTAAATTCCATATCAGTACTTATTTCAAGCGAGTATAAATGAAAGTGTAATATCAACTCAATAAAATTAAGTAAAAATTACTCAACTTTTCTGATACTGGGGTTCCCATCATGCATTGGACCTTGAATAATTAATGAGGTTAATTTTTCACTGGTTTCCAGCTGTATTTACACTGTTTTATCATTGATTTTTGTTTTCAGTATTAGTAAAATGCCATTTTGTGACATTTCGAGTAATTTTTTTTGCTTAAAACGACACATTCAAACACAAAAACAATCCATCAAATGTTACCACCATTGTGTATTGTCTACCAAGTATTGAGGTGTCAGACAATCACATAAGGCTTAAAGTCTGACATGATGTATATATAAATGACTTAGATGATCTAAGTAAAGAACATACTATAAATGACTAATACAATTCAAGATTATTGTTTTAGTGAAGTGTAATACAAGGCAAAGGAAATCGGTATTAATCAACCATTTACAAGCCGAGTTAAAATTACTTATTTTTGTAAAGTTTACTTAATTCCACATTCCAAGTAAATTTAACTTAAAGATTTCTAATTAAAGCTACTGATAAATATGTTTAGGTTTTTACTTGGCAAATCTTTGTAAATTTACTAGCATTTTCTGAGTGAGATCGTTTAGCAAGGTTTTTTCAAGTAAATCCTACTCCAAATTTTTTACAGTGTAGTTGTTTATTAGCATATTTAATATTACTAGGGTATTGGCTGTTTATTAGTACTTATAAAGTACATATTAATGCCTTATTCTGCATGACCTTGTTCTTCATCCCTTTAAGGGTAAGCTCACCCAAAAATTAAAATTATGTCATTAATGACTCCCCCTCATGTCGTTCCAAGCCCTTAAGATTGTATTCTCCTTCGGTTCAGTGACGCTGCTGATGTAAGAAGCTGTTGACGTGTATCTGGTGCGTCCGTTTATTCGGCTTGCAAAAAATGCAAGTCTTCCTCTGTGTCGAAATCCTTAGACATTTTTGCGAAGATTGTTTTGTTTAGAGCGTGCGTCTCCCTCAGACTGTAAACGAAGTTCGGCGTCAGCAGCATCTTGCGTCTCACTGAACGTGGATCGACAACAGAACCAGAAGAGAATACAATGCTGAAAAAAGACATTTTTGGGTGAACTAACCCTTTAATCCCCAATACCTAAACTTAACAACTAACTTGCTAACTATTAATAAGCAGTAATTAGGAGTAAAGTCGTAGTTAACAGTTAACAGCGTCTCATTACATATGGTAATCCTCGTTCCCTGAGGGAGGGAACAGAGACGTAGGTCATGACTGACCAATGGGAATCTCACTAGAGAGCCAATTTACTTTGAGTGACCGGCTCCTGCTTGTGACCGGCTCAACGGCGCCGTTTCAGTGGCGGCTGCTGCTGCGGTGCGGGAGCAGGGGCGGACGCAGTCGGGCGGCCCCGGCGATGGGTAGACTGAGGAGCCGTCGAAGTTCCTGGAGGGTCGTGACCACCCTTGTGTAGTTCCTTCAGTGCCTTGGCCTGATGAGCCTACAGCAACACCAAGGTGTGCACGGCAGAGGCAGCTTCCCCACAGGCCTTGTAAGCCTTGCCGGTTAAGTCCGACAAGTTACAGGCCCGGATGGGAGACACGGTTCTTCACGCCAAGTGGAGTTAGGGAACAGTTGCATAGCAACAGCCCGCTCCACCTGTTGTTTACGCGTGTATCCCTTAGCTGCCCCGCCATCAAGGGTGGTGAGGGAGGAGTAAACACTGGAATGGTTTCGGGCTGTAAAAGGTGCCGTCCACGTCCCTGTGAGCTCCTCATGCACCTCCGGGAAGAAGGGCACTGGGGTGGGTTGCTGAGCACCAGCACGCGCCACCCCGAGATATCAATCATACAGCCTCGAAGGTTTGAGGTGGAGGGTTCCACACGAGCCCGACCCTGTTGGCTGCCCGGGAAAGCATGGCCATCATCTCCAGGTCCGTATTGGGCACCGCTGGCACACCCGAAGGAGGCAGCGGCTCCGACTCGTCGTCCGCAGAGATATCTGACCCACCCTCCAATGCCGCGAACTGATCATCACGGGCAGTGCCAAAGGAAACGACGAGGCCCAGACACACAACACAGCGTTCGTGTCCATCCCGTGATCCCAGGTAACGACCACATCCAGAAACACACAGATAGAACGTCATCTTTAAAAAGATGCGATCTATCCATGTAAGCTCTTTTAGGGACTACTAGTTTAGGCTCCGAAGCTGAAGTGCAGTCGCAACAGCTGCTCGTTCTATACCCGCGCTGACAAGGCCGCTCAGCTGATGCAAATGATTGCACGCCAATGTGCATTGGCCTGTTTTAGATTCCCTCAAAGTAAATATGCTCTCTAGCGAGATTCCTATTGGTCAGTCATGACCTACATTGTAGTGACTGACCGATAGGAAATCGTAGTTACCCTAAACTGAAGTATTTTTTTTTTTTAATTTTGTTTATTGATGCTGTAAATTCATGTGTATTATAATAATAAGTATTATTATTAATGTTAGTGAAATAGCAGCTTTAATTACATTTTGCTGTTTTAGCTCTGGTAAGGTGTGTGTGTTTGTGTGTGTGTGTGAGAGAGAGAGAGAGAGAGAAAGAGAGAGAGAGAGAGAAAGAGAGAGAGATGTGGATGTGTGTTTAATGTTTAAGCCTGGTGTCCCTCTCCCCTGTGATTGCAGTAAAAATGCCAATTAACCCAAACCAATTAGTGCTGCACTCTTTACTACAGTATGTTACCCCCTCCCACTCTTATAATCTGTCCAGTTTTCTATCTGTTTGCATGTGGATCAGTGGACATGTATTTGTGTATAGGTTACTGTTTGTGTGTGTTTCTGTTTACAATATGTTAGAGTGTTGTAAGCTTAATTACCAATCCAGGATATAAATTGTAAAGAAGAGCGCCCGGAAATCCTGCTTACGACACACTTGCACACACACATTCAACATCACTTACTCTCTTACTCTCCCTGACCATTAGTTTCATGTATGTTTGCCTTTCTGTCCCCCCTGGTGGTTAATGCATGGATGCCGTTGAGCGGCTCTGTCTCATGTTTAAAGGTGTGATTAGACCTGATCTCAGATCAGAGGTCTGTGGGAGGAAATGTCCTGCTGCTGTAGGGGCCATGCTGTGTTGTGTTTGGCATGGCTTCACCATCCCTCTGGCCCAAACCCTCACCTCTCTGCCTCTCTACCACTCCATTTGAAGTACAGTGCTGGCACTATAATGATATTATTCCAAAAATATAAAATAAAATCACTATTATTGCTGTAAATGAATTCCGGATTGTCGTAACTAAGGATGGACAGATAGGAAAACGTGGGTGGAAAATCCTGTCTTTTCCAGATGAAAGTGGAACTGCGTGTTTCCTGTCTGAACTAATAACTAATGATAAAAATAGAAAAGAATCAGACCTCTAAAATAAGTATATATAATTACATACCATATGTGCGTGTGTGTGTGTGTATATATATATATATAGTAGCAATGCAAAAAAACAAAACAAAAAAAAAAACTGATGTTTATTTATAGTTCACACTACTTTTCCCGTCATTGACTATGATGTATTTCTTTGAAATGCAAAAATAATCTGTCTGTGTACATGAATTTGAGCATTCATCAGACTCAAGATTGTTCTTAAAGGTGATGAAATCACATAAAGCATGTCCACGTCTGTCTCTTTATGCTCAGCGCTACTAGGAAAATAAACACCGGTACATTGCTATCTTGATAGTGCTATCTCTTTTTTCATGTCGGCTGCCTTTCAGCAGATTCATGCGTTCAGATAAAAGGTAATACAGAGCACCTACTTATACATGGCTTGACTGTTTTATAGTTTTATAGACCGTTAACGATAAAGTACTTTCATTTATAACAGTGCTACTGTTGTTCTCTACATCCTTTCTTTGGAGCTCACATTGTCAAAAAGGCAAGAGACCAGATGCCAGGTGCAGAATCTGAATATCCTACAGGTATAGACACTATGTCAGTCTGTTTGCATCTCTTGCATACAGGTATTTATTCATCTATTTGGTTGTTGTACATTTTATTTTAACCAGTTGACATACATTCCACCTGTTGTAATGTAAATTATTGTAAATTCACATAGATTAATTTGAGTGCAGATGGGCATTGATGCTTAATTTGAAAACATAATGTTTAGGTATGATTAATAAAAATGGTTACACTTGAGATTCAATACTCACTATTTTAAATATTTGCAAATTAGCATACATATTACAAGGATATTGCTACCTTAGCTACCCTACTAACTAATAATACGAAGTAATTAGGAGTTTACTGAGGCAAAGGCCGTATTTAATAGTTAGTTAATAGTGAGAATTGTACCCTAATCTAAAGTGTGACCAAAAATGTAAAGCCTTGTAATGTGTTTAGGTGTGAATGTGATTTGCTCCAGTTATGACAAAAGAATATCACAATAGGTTTTCCCTTCACCTCCATCAGTTATCCTTTTCAGAAGAGAAGCTGTGATTCGGGTGCAGTGTGTACCCTGTTGTTTCTGTCTGTGTCTCATGTCATGAATGTTAAAAAGACTAACATAGAGGGGCAAAAGATAAAGAACGAGTAACATGCTCAAATTGTCTGTGATTGATGCCCTGACTGTCTCGCTCACTGTGTGTCTTTGTGACAAAATCAAAACATTTTGCTTTGGGAGCTCACAAACAGGCTGTATCAAGCAGAGAGGTAAATTAGCATCTTTGCTTTTGATTGCTAGCTGGGTAAGTTCACCTCACAGCCATGAGGCTTCAAAACAAAGTACAATTCCAGGCAGTCGTCTGACGTCAAACGCATCTGCTCGCTTGTTTGGAAGAGTGACACACAAGTAGACTGTAATGATTGCCTTGTTTTGTCATTATTATTTTTTTCTTCTTCCCTCTCTGTCTCTCTCTCTCTCTGTCTGTTTTCTCTCTCTCTCTCTCTCTCTCTCTCTCTCTCTCACTCACTCACTCACTTACAGAGAGACAGCTTAAACCAGCACTGTGCTTTCAGAACTTAAGGAGTTTTGAAAGTTAAAAGCGCTCTTTTTCTCAGGAGCCAGTGTGATGTTTCCTGCGCAGCTTTGGTGTCGAGACTCCCAGACGATGCTATTATGTGAGCGGTGTTAGTATGACTCTGACAGCCTTCTGTACGCATTTGAGGGCTGAAATTGGCAGTTTGTGTGTGCGCAAGCGGGAAAGAGAGAGTGCATCATGCTTCTCTTAAGAAATACACTTTTCCCTTGCACAGTCTTTAAAGAACCTTGTTAAACACAAAAAAGCACAGCAGCGAGGCTCATGCAAAAGAGGGGGGAAAAAGAAAGAAAAAGGAAACTTAAAAAAAAATAAAATTCTAATCGTGCTTGGCAGGTAGGAGGATGTCAAATAGAAT
Organism: Pimephales promelas; assembly: GCF_988280905.1. NCBI lineage: Eukaryota > Metazoa > Chordata > Actinopteri > Cypriniformes > Leuciscidae > Pimephales > Pimephales promelas. The sequence goes on along the minus strand of NC_142769.1, from coordinate 32,304,645 downwards.
TTGGTGCGTTTTTTGAAATGGTGTCGTTTAAGTGTTTAAAGTCTGACCTTGAGACATTTTTTTTTTTTTTTGTGCCTGAATTGTGTTAGCGCTCCTGCCTTCTTTCTCACAAGGATCCGAATCACAACATTGTTTATTCACTTTGATTTGTCAAAGTTGCACGCAGGAATATTGACAAAAGAAACCCAACCCCCTAAACCAGATGTGCTCTTCCAAGAGACTGCTGATGCTTGTTTCCTGTGTGTCTTGTATCTTGGCTTCGAAGAGTCTTAAAGGGATATTTCAGCCTAAAGTAAAAATTCTGTCATCATTTACTCATTTTGTATGACTTTTTCCTCTGTGGAAAACATAAGAAGATATTTTGAAGAATAATGCGTCGCAAAACAAGATTGGAACGTATACCGTGTTTCAGTACCCTTCAAATTGTTCTAATTTAGGTGGTTTTTCAGGCAATCTGAAAAAGGAATATTTTGTAAAAGTGCAATGAAAACTTTGTTTCACATTTAGAGGTCACGTGGCATACGTAAAAGTCTATCATTCTTAATGGTGCAAATTATTTGGACAACGGACAAGACCGAGTTCTTTATTAAACTCATAAAAAAAAAAGAATTATGGGAATACTGTATACTGGATTCTCCTTCGTTTAAAAATAATGGCTAGTGCGGTGACTACGAAAATACGTGAACCTACCAACATCCGTTTGCATGATTTTTGGAATGGCTTATCACGGCAGGAAAAAAGTAACATCCATTAACATTGGTTAATGGAAACTCTGTCATTTCACAATAATTTTATATCAACATTTATAAATTATTGCTATAAAAAAAAGTTGTTTTTTTTTTTTTTTTGCAAATCAATTACGAAGCGAAATGATCAGTCTGTGCAAGAAACTGAACATTATTTACAACAATATTTCCTGTAATACACAGCCTCTGCAAATGGTCCTGAGCATGTTCACTGCAGTCTGGAGCACGAGCTTCTTGTCGCATAATGACTTTTGCACGGGAGTGATCTTTGTTTACAACAGAGAGGGAGGATGCCTGTGCTGTATTATTCATCAAAGTGGTACTTGTGCTCATCCTTGATGCCACAACCTATATAAAAAAAATAATTTTAAGTTTGCTTGCACAACCTCAGACGGGAAGATTGACTTTTCACAGATTCCCAACGTTTGTGCTCCTGCACATTCGTCATTATGTGACAGGAAGCTCATGCTCCAGACTGCCATGGGTGTGTTCATGACTGTTTGCTGAAGCTGTGGATTACAGGTAATAATGTTGTAAATAATGTTACATTTCTTGCACAGACCAATCTGTTCACTTCATAAGATCTCAATGAATCATCAGAAACCACGAGTAATAATTTTGTTTTGCCCGTATATGTTATATATTAGGGCTGTGAATCTTTGGGTAGACAGCGAATCGATTCGATTCACGATTCATAGGTTTTCGATTCAATTCATGAACGATTTGTGCAAATTCAGAACGATTCGATTCGATGCAATTCACATCCAAATTCGATGCGATTCGATTAATTCGATTCGATTCTTAATTTTTTATATGCATTATAGTATTATTTCAGTGCTTCACCCATCTTTGTCTGGGTTTGAATTAGCCTACACAGCGGCCTTCGGGGATCAGATAGTGGGGATTTTGTCCATTGTTAATGTTAGTTCATGTTTATTTTTAATTTTAATGAATATATTATTATAAAAAAAATTCAATGGCCTACAAATTAGCATTTGCAAGTAGCAAATATTTTGAAAAAGGCTTTTAAAGTATTGCATTAAATGACTACATGCACAAATTAATGGAGACGTTTTCATTAGTTTCATTTTGCGTCCTCTCAGTGCACTCGTTATCATCTTTTCACTGGATTTTGCTCGCGCTCGGTCCCATAGCTCTCATGCTTTCATAACGTTAACTACAGATTTTTGAGCAGTCCATGTTTGAGCTCTCCAGCTGAGCTCTCTGTCGAGAAAGCAATAGTTTTGAGGCAAACCGCTCAAGCCATTGATAAAGCTGCCATGCCATTGCATGGGCACTATGAAATAAAACGCTTTCATTCAATTCTCGCTCGCTTTCCCTCTCTGCCGAGTGCGTGCAGCCGTGTGTGAACGCGCGATACGCGGTTTGGAGCACAACCTCTGTCTCGTATGCATGCTCGCTCTAGATTCCGGGAGATTTTAACTAATTTGCGGTAATACAAGCTGATCACGACTCGAGTAGCTCAACAGGTAGAAAGATAAACTCATCTTTCAGGCATTTGACCGACCGGGCTTCAGCGTGAGAAATCAGGGATGTGTGAGCGCCTGAAACCAATCAAATGCGGATGTCGTATGACGGCCAATGCGTGAGGCAGCTTGTACCAGGAACACTTTAAGGTTGTGTTTATATATTTTAAACCACTGAATCGCTATAAAATCGTGATTAATTCGATTCTTAGCCTTTTAAATCGATTATTCACGTAAATAAACGATTCACGATTCAAAATACATGTTTCAGGATCGATGCATATGCATCGCCAGGATTTATAATCGATGCATCGAGAAAACGAGTGAATCGTTACACCCCTATTATATATACGTTTATTTTATTTTATTTGTTTGTGACAGTAGCCATTAACTTGCATTACATGAATCACCAAGGACTACGGTTTCAGTTAAAAATCTTCTTAAAGTGGTCATGTAAAACCATCTTTTCAGCACGCCGTTTCAGTGCATATGCCTTTAAATGATAATGAGCTTCTGCGGGCGTTTTGACCAAGCGGCAACCTCCCCGTCTCTCTCTTGAAACCAACTCAGAAGTGAATTAAACTGCAATTCATTGAGTGGCCGCTTGAGGCTGACTGCAAAAGCGAGTCAAATCTGTATCTCCCCCATGTTAAAATGCCTAAATTCACAGCAGAAAAAAAAAAAAAAAACATGTTTACAGCCTGGTGGCAAATAGTTGTTTCGACTGTGAGGGGGGTTAATTTTTTTACAACTCATCCGTTTAAATTATATTAAAGGGTTAGTTCACACAAAAAATGAAAATTCTGTCAGTTTTTACTCACCCTCATGTTGTTCCAACCCTGTAAGACCTTCGTTCATCTTCGGAACACAAATGAAGATATTTTTGATTAAATATGAGAGCTGGATCACTCCTGCATACTAGTTGAAATTTGCTGGCCTCGAAAAGTTATTAAAGACATCGTTAAAATAGTCCAAGTGACTTCACTGGCTCAATCTTAACTTTATCAAACGACGAGAACACTTTTTGTGCGCAAAAAACAACAAAAATAACAACTTTATTTTAACTATTCATTTACTTCTCTCTCTCTGCCTCGAGTCAGGTTATTAGTTTAATAGCGTAACCTTCTGTTATTGTACGTCACACGCATCACACACATGACCAGCGCATGACGTGTGCCGTAGCTCTACGCTATCACACTACGTTAACCGACTAGAGGCCCATAGAGAAGGAAGTGAATAGTTGAAATAAAGTCATTATTTTTGTTTGTTTTTATGCACAACATTTTGGGATATTTGTACAAAACGTATTAGGAGATTAAAACAAAAACATTGGATGGATTTTTATCATTATATGATGGTTGTGTACAGGCACTGCCAACACACATTTCAGGACAATCAATTTGTAAAAGTGCATGTACAATTACAGTATATAACCCCATTAAACTGTTCTACTGAAGAAAAAAAGACACCCACATCTTGGATGGCCTGAGGGTAAGTAAATGAACAGCAAATTTACATTTTGGGGTATTTCTTAAAAAAAAAAAAAAAAAAAAAAGGTTTTCTGAGTGTGAATAACATTAATAGTCCTAAGTCCTAAATTAAAGAACATTGCAATGGAAATTTTAAATGGAAAAAAATAATACCAATGAAGACCTTTTACTTTTTGCTGATGATATTCTGCCTGTATTTATTTTTTTATAATCTTTTTTTCTTATCCGTTCACAAATCTCTCTTTTTCCTCTTCATATGGATGGAACTTGTCCATATGTTTTCCTGGAGACAGAAATATACATGTACAGAATGTACATGTGCAGACAGAGACATGTATTTTGGGTTTATAGATGTAATATAAAACATATCACGTCCACATGCATAGACAACTCAAAATATGCACATAGCGTATAAAAAATAATACACCCATTTCATTTTCTTCCACCTCTCTCTCTCTCTCTCTCTCTCTCTCTCTCTCTCTCTCTCTCTCTCTCTGTGATGTGAACGTGCACTAACGTTCCATATGTTTATGCGCAGAATTCTAGTAGCACTTGATATAAAAGGTAACTGTGACATTTCTAATTTTCCATGCACCAGCCCAGTTCATTTTCTTCCCTGCTGCCTCTTGCATGCAACGGTAAGCCTCTAGGATTGACAATAATTACGCCAGCACGCAAAATGAAGAGCGTAATGTGAACACAGCTTTGCCATAATTGCCTTTTCATTATTTGCTAACAGTGAGCTATTCAGTCAGAAGAAAGAGATTGCACAGTAATTGGCTAACAATAGGAAGCAGTGACACTGTTCAGCAGCACTGGTAATTTTTGTGTTGCCGTGATGCCTTTTTTTTAAATAAAAAATCTGAAGCATTAAACTGTAATTTAAAACTACAATTTCCAACCTGAATGAAAAGACTGGTATTACCATGAGCTCCTATTTAGAGTGGAACATCCTATTAGCTGTATTAGCAGTAGAGTTGGTTCGTTTCCATATGCGCTGCCTCCAAACCAAATGGGATTTGGGAGCCTTTGTTTTTGCCTGCCTCATTCAGACTCTTGCAGACGGGAATGCCACACAAACACATCACAGAATGCACAGCCTTGGAATATCACACTCTCTGTGGTGACGTTTGATGAAATACACATCTGTAATTACAGTTTCCAAAGAGGCAAAGTACAGTGAAGAGGTGTGCACTGTTTCTACAGACTAGGCTGTTGGCCAGTTGTTCTCAGACATCAAAAAACATGAACAAAACTATATATGCAAAGCAAAAGAAAATATGATCACCACATTATAAAGCATTGCGTGTTGTGAATTGCATTAATTACAGCAAGAATTACATGTTTTTGCCTATGTTGTGTAATACAAATTCCAATGGTTTTTATTTTATTTTATTTTTGCTTTTTTTTTGCTTCAGATTTTGCTGAGAACCTGATTGAGAACAACAAAGATTCATTTGTTTGTTTGTTTGTGCGTTCATTTATTCACTCACTCACAGAGGGGACAGTGTTTTTATTGTTTGTTTGTTTTTTTCATTGATGTTGTTCCACTATGGATTTTAATAGATTTATAATTTCTCTTTTGTATTCTCCACTTTTCGTTTTCCAGTTAATAAGCACACGCATCCTTCTGGAAGGGGATGGATGTTATCGCAAAAAGTGGTCTAGGCGCACTTGAACATTTATCAGCAGCTTAGGCAATATGCAAAAAGGAATTAAAGTAAATCACACTAATAATTAGAGTACAATAATAACCATGGAGATATTCACAGGCAACAGAGCAAGTGTAATAGGTTGCTGAGAGATGATTCAACTCTAATGTTCTATGATTGAATTAATGTTTAAGGTGTCTGTGACACTATAGTGGCATATGTATAAAAATAATAATACCTGATCGTTAAGGCCATTTTAAATTAGCCTATCAATTCTGACTTGATAAAAATCCAGTAGGCAGATATTATTAAAGCTTTAACCGTCTATTGCATTGCAAAGTAGGCATAGACTGATTGTTATCCATCAAAGATGCATTGTAAAAAGGTATAATAAAAATAAAATTGCTACATATATAGTCTGTATAGGCCAGTCATAACATGGGGGTCTAAGATTTTAAAAATGAACAATGTACTGGTTTCAGTGGAGAATATTTATGAACATCATTCAGAAAATGCTTCAGTCATAAAACCCAATCTCAAGTGTTTTTTTTTTTTTTTTATTAAATGTTTTTAAAGAACCTTGGGGTCTCTGAGACACCACATAGATCATGAAGGGTAAAAGCCATAATTCCACTGATAAGGACTTTATAAACGGTCCTGAGCCCTGCAGCTTGCATTGCCTTTACACTACTGATTAATCTCACTTCTTACAACCTCTCTCTCTCTCTCTCTCTCTCTCTCGCTCTCTCTCTCTCTCTCTCTCTCTCTCTCTCTTTCTCTCTCTCTCTCTCTCTCTCTCTCTCTCTCTCTCTCTCTCTCTCTCTCTCTCTCTCTTTCTGTTTGAGGTGTGTGTCTGTGTCATAATTATCTAATATGGTTGCTCTGCTGCTCTCTTATTTAGTAATTAGCTACATCAAACTGATTGGTATGGCTTCCTGAATTCATCTCTTTTAATGTTTAAAGACTGACTTTGTGCTTCAAGGATTTGTTTGTATATATCCTGCATGTGATGAGAGCTTTTCAAGTAATTGGCTCCTAGGGGACGGCACTTTCTAATAGTTAAAGCATAATTACAGCCTGTATGAAATGTTAAACTGCCCTCGCTGTCTCTCACACAGGTTTAATTGCGTGCAACAAGTAAGGCAGGCTTTTCATTTTGTACGCTCATAAGGATGGACTGAACTTTCATAGAAACACATTGAAATTTTGTCAGGGAGTAAATAGTCTCTCATATGGTAATTTTGTAGGACACCAAAGCATAAAGGCTGTGAACTTATTCAAACCAATGCTCATATCTTTCCCTCCTTTGGTGTGTGTGTGTGTGTGTGTGTGTGTGTGTTTGTTTGTTTATTTTCTTGCTGTATGTGTGTGTTTTGTGGCATGTATTCTGGGCATGTTAAAGAATTTAAAGGGAACAAATAGATCACACTCACCAAAAGATGTTCCCTACTTTCTCTGAGCGGCTCTCTGGCTTACAGACCGGCTATTGATGTAGTGTCTAAGTACTTAAACTGAGCTGTTGTTTGTATCATTGTTATTAATTTATTGTGATTAGACATCCATGCAGAGCAAAGCATTTAGAGGAGAGTCTGTCTCTTTGAACTGACAATGCTTTGTTCTCTATCCACAGCTCCCTGATTGAGAACAATTGAGAAATTTAATGTAATCCTTAAAAAAATATGTTGAATTAATAGGCCGAATTATAATTCTCTTGGCTATTCCATTAGATATTCATTATTCAAAGGAGAAAAAAAGGCAAACGAACTTAATAGGGAAATATCATTTCCTTCTTATTTATTCATAACAGAGGGAGAGTGAAATTTAGAGAGCTGTGTGTATGTGACTTAAGATCCTTTTAATGTTAATATGCATTATCATTCATTTTGGTCTGTATTTCCTCTCTTAAACTTTTTAAAAGCAGTTTCATCTAATCAAAATCCATATTTATGTAGAGAAATTGTATTCCGTTATAAAAGTTTATGTCATGCTCTTATATACTACTGAAAGAAAAGAAGCCTCAACTTTATTTGATCAAAAATGCAGTAAAAACAGTAATATTGTAAAATATTACTACAACCTAAAAGTGTTTCCATATTTTAAAATATAATATATTCCTGTGATGGTAATAAGCTGAATTGTCAGTATCAAATTATTTTTTTCAGAAATCATTTTATAATGTACTGATTTGCTGCTCTAGAAAGCTCTTTTTATTATCAATATTGAAATAAAATGCTTCATTTTGTGGAAAATATGCTTGGTACATTTTTTTCAGGGTTCTTTAATAAATAGAATATTCAAAAAACAGCCTTTATTTTAGATAGAATCATTTGTAACAATGTAAAAAGTCTTAACCGTCACTTTTGATCAATTTATTTGTACCCATATAGTTTCTTTTGACCCTGAACGTTTGGTAGTATTTAAACATCACAAATGTACTTTCTGTAGAGACGGTTGCTTTAACTAAGAGATGTCTAATTGTGCATATCTTACTGTGTTGGCTCTTCCGTTCAGGTCTCAGTACATACTGGGAAAAGAACTGAGGATGTCAGCCTGTCATAGGCCTCATAATGATTTCAGATATTCTTCATTTTACAGACCCTTCATATCTAAAGCAATTCTTTTCCAGATCATGCTTTGTCCTTTCTTTGTACCTATACCCAATTTTTTGACAATTATGTGTGCTATTTGTGAGTTATTTACCCATAGTATTTCTTTTGTATATATATATATATATATATATATAAACTCACAAGTAGCACACATAATTGTCAAAAAATTGGGTAGATATAATAGTATTTTGAATCATTGATAATATTGTTTATATATATATATATATATATATATATATATATATATATATATATATATAAATGAACACATTTCTAGTTTAGTGTTGATAAAGGAGTAGGGCATTTGAAATTGGTGTGGTTTTGAGTTTTCATTATGTCAAAATCAGACAGTAACAATACCACCATAAAGCATAAGAGCAGTGTTTACCCAGTTATTTAGAGATATTGTGATTGGATTAATTAGATGGAGACTGTGCCTCGGTTCTGCTTTCTGCATGTTGTGTAAATACCTCCTCCTTCTCAAACTGCTCTGCACTGCTTAGTGCAGGTTCAGTGATGTTATACCTTTCTCAGCTTAACCTCAGATGTTTATCAGAGAGAGAGAGAGACAGAAAAAGAATGCAATGAAGACTAGACCTTTGTGTAGCTCCTTTATTCAGTCTCTGTGATATATGATCTTCACTCACATTTAGTCTAAGTGGCTACTGTATACATAATAATAAATAAAAGAATAAAAAAAAAATCAGACTGTGAAAACTATGCAGAGTTTATGAACAATACAAATGCATAGATTTCGGTTGCCTATTTGTTTTAATCGTACACTGTAAAAAATTTCTTGTCAAATTAACAGTAACTTACTGGCAACAATTATCCAGTACTTGCTGTATTTCATTTAACAGTAAAATTACCGTAACACTAACAACAGTACTGTTAAGCATACTGTAAATTAAATAACATTATTTTACTGTAATTTCTTACCATATTAAAGTACAGAATTACACTGTTAATTTTTAATAATACTGTGTAGTATGAAATGTTATTGTATTTATTTTATAGTGCTACTGTGTAACCTGTAGAAAATCCGTAGAAATATTATTTTAACTGTTAATGGGAAATAGAAAAAAGAACAATTGAAGCTTTAACTGCACAAGGTTTATTGTGTATTTTCAAACACATTAGCGCATTTATAATATACATTTAAATACATTAATACAATTAAATACATTAATAATAAAAATGTAATATAATACAATAAAAATCATGCATGACAATCATGAACAATTATGCATAAATACATGCAAAAAAAATATCAGGTAAAATAGAAAAGATTAAAGGGGTGCTATCTGATCAATCTATTAGAAAGATAGTTCATAACAACTCATCCACCCACTCCCTGCTGGGGTAAAACAGCTTAAACTAGTCTAAGATTGTCTATTGGTTTGAGATAGACTGTCTAACTGGTCAGTTGCTGATTTTAAAGGGTTTTTGGCTGCTTTCTATCTAAGGGACCAGATTTGCAGGGCTGCGAGACACATATAAACTTATAAACTATAAAAGCTTTGACAAGTAAACCACCAATCCAGATGAGTATTACAAAATGACAAGTTATCCAGTGTCCTTTAAAAAAAAAAAACTAAACACAAAACAACCTCATCATGCACATGTGCCATGAAAAACTTGCATTATGGTATTAATAATCATTTATATGTAGACTTATGTTCTAACTTTTGCAATAGGAAGTTTTCTATCCAAGCTTTTATGCAATTAAACCTTAAACTGTACAACAACGTTTATTTTCACACAACAATTCTTAACAACTTGCAGATAGACAAAATTCACAGATGGATAATAATCTGTTTAAAATGTTCTCAGTGGGTCAGTGCTGGACCAAGGTATAGTAGTAGTAGTTAGATAAATAGAATAATTAAATTAGATTAGATTTACAATTCATCGGTCGTCAAGATGGATAGGGGTCTTCTTAACATGCACAGCTCACACCTGTGGAAAAGGAGAACAGACAAGACAGTTAAAATACAGTACGTTTTTGTTGTTGTTGTTTTGGCTAAACAGCAAAAACAGACAAAATTATGTCTAAAGTGTAATTCACTTAATACTAAAATCTTGTTTGTTGGACTGTTGTTTAAAATCAATTGTTAAAGTATGTTCATTATGTCCTCAGTTGTATGCTGTGTAATATAATGCAATGCTATACTGTTCAGTGTTGTGCATATGTTTATGCCACAAGAGGGCACTAAAGTATAGGCTATGGAGGATGCGTTTGTATTATTATTATGTTTGTCCAAGTTGATTTACCGTAGTTAAGAGGATCATATTACTGAGAATCTTCATTAGAGACTGATGTGTCAGTGTCAACAGCTGAAATAAATATGCCAAGAACGGCTAAAGATAACTCATCTCTATCGTCCACTCTTTTCTTTTGAATGCAACGCAAGCTGAAACATAACTCAACATCAATTCATTTACGATCACGTGAAAACGTAGGTTAAATCTTGCTTGTGTGATACATGACTTAATATTTTGGACAAAAATACACCTGGGCGCTTTCCGTGGTCCATCAATTATCACTGAGGTAACGTTAACGTTAAATGGCAGAACGCCAGGTCAGGATTTACACGAAAAAAAAAAGCGTGAAAAAATCAATAAGAGGAATTGACACTTTAATTTTATAACAATAAATCCGAATCCTAACCTTGGATATCCGATTTCAGGATATCGATTTTCAATTCCTAACCCCTATAAGTTATGAAATAATGAACGTGCAGGCGCTTTCACCGACTTAACGTGGTAAATAACAAAATGATTAGACCATTTTGACCTTATAAGAGGTTACATATGAAATATATGTTAATAAAATCACATATTTAATCAAGTAAGTTAGGCTATCAAGATGAAAGAAATCCGCGTCTGACTTATGCTAGGCTTATAACATTCCGCGGCCAGTTCTTTCTAACGTTAATCTGTTAACGTACGTAACTCATATGGTTTGCATAAAAATATGAATTACTAACCAGATATGTATGGCGAAAACGTTGCCGACAGCGACGCGATGCACGGCCTGCGCGTTCTTACAGAGAGAAGGGAACTGAAGAGTTCTTCATAAAATGGCAGCTGGTTGTGGTTATTTTTCGCGGTCATTTCGTACTAATGTATTTGAATTTACAGTAACATGCCCCAAATGGCTACATTGAAGAGTAGCCTATCATATACATATTATATTAAAATGTCTAGAATAGATTAAATTGAATGTAGAAATCGTGGTCAGCTATTCTAAAAAACTTTAAAGTTATTAGCTAGAATCCGTATACACATTATAAGAATCATTACTTACCAGATGAAGAAGTTGCAGGTCGGCAGAAAAGACAGCAGCACCACTGACACGACAGAGAAACTCTTCCAAAGTCAAATATGCTTTCATGCACACCCCACTGACATAAATTATGTCATAAATTATGACTGTTAATGGTCAACCAGTGCTACATTTTTATTTTAAATGTAAGAATAACATTAGTAGGCTAGCAATTTTTCCGTGGAACTGTGTGTGGTGTTTTTCGCGGTCAATTTGCACTGTATTTAGATTAACAGTAACTGATAATTTCCCAGAATGCATTGAAATTCTACAGTAACATACTGTTAACTGTGTGCACAGTACATAACTGTTGAAAAAACAATTTAATACTGTGAAAACAACTAAATCTACTGTAACTTAGATTATACAGTAAGAAACTGTTGAGAAAAACAGTATAATCCTGTGAAAACAACAGAAATCATTTACAGTGTACGTGTTATGCTTGTTTTAAATGGTATCCATGTTTGTCCAGATTCTTAATATCTTCCTCTCTTCCTTCCTGTATTGTGTGTGCAAGCAAATCAGTGCGCAAGCAGATTTGCTTGCACACACTTTTGATTAACTATTATCTAAGTTAATAGACAAAATAGATGTACTGGTTTATACACACACACAGTGCCAAAATCATCACCTCATTAGCTATAATGAGATGGGTTTTTGGTGTGTTTCTTGAGCCTATAGAGCAGCGTTCCAGAAATCCTGCCTATTGTTTTTTGGTGTTTCGATTGTTTATGGATGTTTACTGTGGTGGTCGCCTTTCTCTTTCAGATCCAAATTCACCACAATACTCTTCTCTCTAATTTGCTGGTTTGTGTGGTTGTTTTCTCTGTCTCTGTCTCTTTCTCTTTCCATTTCTCCTTTTCCATTGACAGTAAGCTAATTTTGTTCTTTTAGGTGGGGCTTGCTGGTTATTTTCACTTTAATCATCATTATTATTATCAGAAAAGTAAAACAATGTTAGTTACTTACAGATTGTATGTTCATGGATATATTAACATTTATATGTCACTTGAACAAGAATAAAATGTAGTAGTGGGACAGAAATCAATGCCTTGTGAACCATATACCAATATGCCTTATTTCAATTGACCTTTAATAACATTATGGGATTTACACATGACATGATATCTCAGCCCATTCTCACTCCCAAGGTGTCACCTAACTGACGCCTTGGGAAGCATTTGGACATGCTTCAATATCTGACGCTTTAAGCGCCCTTTAGCGTCAGTTAGATGACGCCCTAGGATCGCGTGTACCCTACCCCCACCCCACACCTAAACCTAACCGCGTCCTCTAACAGACGCTTTCCTTTAGCGTCAGTTAGATGACGCCGTAGGATCGCGTCATGTAATTGACGCTAAAGGGCGCCTAAAACGTCAAATATTGAAGCATGGTCAAAGGTGACGCCTTGGGGTGAGAATGCGTTGGATATCTGTGACATTCTGGAAGTATCTGTGAACAATGTAACATTAGAGTGTTAAATGCCAGTTTCAACCCTGTTACCGTATTTTTTCAGAGTTTTAGTTGCTTTGAACTCTGATGTTCTTTCTCAGTTTAAAAACAGTCTTGCTTTGTTTTTAAATGTGGGGTAGAAAATTTGATGGGAAATGAAATTCTATAAGATGGCTTGATTCCGATTGTGTTTCCTTGCACGAGTGCAATCCAATTGCAATCACTTCCTTTCTCCTGTGCCCAGGGCATTATTGAGACTGAATGCAATTTGAATGACTGCTGCAAGAATCTTCCATTATATCAGATGATGGCCAGGAGCTGTTGATGTATTCACTCTTATGTGTTTACTTATTTGTCTAGTGTATGTGTGTGTTGGCTAGAGTGTGTATGTGTTGTAGTGACAGTGGTTTAGAGCATCAGCGGTTTCCCTCGCTAAACCAGTGTGGTTTGGGCCGTGCTGCAACTGCATACCTAATAAGTTTTACTGCTGAGGTCTGCCAGCGGCTGCGTCTCCCAAACGAGAGCTGACACTCGCACACTGAAATCCCATCTGCTTTGAATGATGGGAGAGGGCAGTCTTTTTAAAGGTGCTCCATTGCCCCCCAGTAGTCTGGCCCTAAAGGTGACACCTCAACACCTTGGTCTCCTAATCATCTCTGGCCCTCTGACCTCAGTATGAGGGGAGCCACCTCTGTGTATAAATGAGCACTGAGCCCCAACCAGGGCCTTCAGGAAAGGATGTGTTTGGGAAAAAAAAAAAAAAAAAAAAGTGTGGATGGAGTAAATGACAACAAGACCACAGGAACAGCACTTGACTTGATATTAATATTTATGAATCATCAAGAATGATGATAGTTTCCCACATTTGTTCTCTCTCTCTCTCTCTCACTACAATTGAGAGTGTACAATTTGGTGATTTTTTTTTTTTTTTTTTTTTTTTTAAAATATTCATTCAGTGCATTTTAATGAAGTAAAAGATATGATAACTTCTGACCAAAACTTGTGCCAGGAATTTTAGCTTCGGACAGTAAAGAAAATGTTTTGTTTTTTTTGTTTTTTTGTTTTTTTTATTATTATTATTATTATTATTATTATTAATTTTAATACAATTTGAATTGGTTTGAATTGTTATACACATATGAACACAGCCAACTCTATTAGAACTGAATTAACAGTACCAATTCTGCTGCACATTTCATTGAAATTTGCTACTCTGGACAATACCACCAACGGAATAATAAACAATGTATCTTTATTGACCACCAGCGAGTGTGGGAACAGGCATGGTCAACGGAGAAGATAAACTGGATGTCTAGGGTGAAGCTCATCAATGTCAAAAGCTGTTAGAACAGCGCAGACCAGTATTAGACTCTGATGATAGAGCCCTGTTACTCCGTGGCGCTATCACATTTCAGAACATGAGAAAAATAACATTTTAGCAAGGGGGTCAGGTGGAGAAATGGCACCTCTAAATGAGGGTTAAGGCCCTATCATTGTCTGTCATAACGCAGCCTCTCCCTCCTCAAATAATAGAACTGACCTTCGACGGGCTCTGGGCCTGTTAGGGCTCTTGGTGGTGGAGAGAATCCATTCACAGGGGTCGCTCCGAGCTGCACCGCTCCAAATGGCTTTTTCTTCCCCCGCACAATCAGCTGAAACAGCTGCTGAATGAAAACACTGATTACATAAGAAAGGTCCTCTACTGGAGATAAGACATCCACCTGAAGACGAAGGACATCATTGGCTCTGTCTTCATCTCTCCTTTTCTGTCTTTCTTGCTCTTCCTTTTCAGCTCTTATCTCCCCTTTTTATTCATTCACTCAACCTTTTCCTTATTTCTGTGACTGAGAACTTGATTTGAAATATGTCAGTTCTGAGACTAGATTAATATGTAAATGTCTGTACATTTTTTTTTTTTTTAATTATGTAAGATTAACAGAAACTCTCAATAATCCTTCAGGGAGCAGCTTAGAGTTTCATGTGAAATTTATTTCACTGATTCTGTATCCTCTTTTCTTTTTTCCCCCCCTTTGGCTTTCTTTTCTTCATTTCATTTCCTTTTTTTTTTGTTTGTTTGTTTTTCTTTATCTTATTTTCTTATGCAGGAAATGCAGAAGGAAATATTTCTCCAATGTACCATGTTTGGAATTGAACAAAGTACTAAATAAAGAATGACATCCATAATACATTTGAGAATGAAAAATAGAGCCTTATTTCCCTAGTGTGAGTGCAGCATATATGACAGTAAAGAACAGTTCTATTGATCCCGAGTTTCATTAGGTGAAAGCACCTCGCCGTGAAAGAACAACCAAACCTCTATCAGCATTACGGAGCAAAGCACAGACGGGAGACATTTGAAAAATATATTTGCCATTTAAGTAATTATTTAACTGCGCCTTGCAGAATGCAAATGAATTGGCTCCTGCAAGCGGCTAATTTTAATGACTGCAGATCACATCCTATTGCTTGATTGAGTCTGAGTGGAATGGCAGACTGAAACATAAACACACAGCTGTACTGCCAGTGTTAACAGGGACAGTCTGAGCAAAAAGGAGGTGCTTCTTTCCTGGGTGACATTATTGCAATGGAGTGCACAGCACAGCGCCACTTTGTGGTGTGGGGGAAAAGTGCTTTTTGATGCACAAAAGCCTGTTGGGATTTAGCAGACTCAAACAGATATGATATTTACAGTAATGTCAGCATTGGTTGTAATTCATTCTAAAAGTATTTTAGAATGCCTTATATAGCATTTTCTTGCAAAATACTATACAATATCCAATATTTTAACAACATGTGTAGTGAATCTAAATATAAATAAGTACATTTAACAAATGAGGCACTCTTTTTTAGAGAATAGATGATACAAGCCTTCCAAGTTAGGAGATTGCAGAGGGGGGCAGATAACCTCTTCCTAATGCAGTTAGGAAATAATTTTGCTTATGTGCATGAAAGAAGTCTTACATTATTATTGGCAAAATGGGAAGTTGTAGAAGTTTTGGCGAGCCACGATTAAGCGGATATATTACCGTCACAATCTTGCAAGACTTATTCAAGCACCCTTTTCCTGCCGTGAAGTGTTCTGGAGATAAGAGGAGGATGCCAGGTCTCATCAATGGAAACACTTATCTGAAGAGGAAGAGGGAGTGAGATTGAGCTTCAATCCACGATTGTGTATTATCTTAAACGCTTTGAGGTATTTTCTATAAGAGCAACTCGACTGCTTAGGAATGCTTTTTATGTTTTTGCCTTGGAGCTTCTCTGAGTTTCAGGCGAAAACAAACATGTGTGCAGATTAAAAAATTAAATGAATTTTTACCGGTGACCTGATTTTCTAATCTACAAACAATGCTCCCTTCCTTAAAAAAACAACCATGTGACACAAGTTTCTGATTTGTTACTATAAATACAATAGCTAAAGTAAGCCATCTCATGGAGAAGTCTATGCCTTTTCCAACAATATGCTCTTTTCACACAAGCTTAACTTTTGCCCTCTTTTCTCGTGTTGGAAAATGATCTGGAGGTGTAATCTTAAGCAGTCCTACAGATTAGGACGCGAACGAGTTAGTGAAACTCTCGCAGAACTTATTTAGTCTGATTTGTTTATCTCCGAAGTGAAGCAAAATTTTCCCGATAAGCATTCCCTGTCGGAATCCGCTTAATTCATTGTAGAAGCACAAAGAATTGAGGGTGTTTTTAATGCCGGGACAAACCGACTGCAGGGTGCAGATCACACACTACCTGAGCCACAGAGATTACACTATTGTGCAGAGGGAATGTTATCACAGGCATGCCAAGCGCATACTCCCTGTGGAACAGCGGCATGTGAACAGGACCCTCAAAATTGTTTAAGGAATACGGTTTGCCCATAGGATTTATCTATTTCTTGTCCTTTTAGACTCTAATCAAAAGGTGACCCCATATCACTGATATATTTGAACGTATCCCCAGCTCTGATCTCATGTATTTGTGTGTATTCCTCTCCTCTAGGCTTCAACAGGGACATATCACATCAGAGCCTCTGTAATAAAAAGCACGCAAAACATAATGGCAATGTGTGATTCACTGCACACAGAGCCAGTGTGGCTAGGGTTAGACCACCACTCAACAGTCCTGGCTTAAACCATCACATAAACCAGTATTCCTCAAAACCAGATCATAGAGAATGTGGGAAACCACTACTGCATGCTAGGGATTTAGCTTGGGCTTAGAGGCGTAAACGCTGGAAATATGTCTCTCTAATGATATTAGACTCTAAAAGAGAAGAAGAGCCAGACTTTGCAATGAAACCTTAAAGGGATAGTTTTGGGATGACATGAAGGTGAGACATTTTTCATTTTTGGGTGAACTATCCCTTTAAGAAAAGTTTATTACAGTTGTATACTTTTTTCGTTTCTGAAATGACACCTTTGTTATATTTTGGAGCATTCAAAAATGTTCTTTTTGCCCTGTATTGCTGTGTTTATAACATCATTTTCATGGTTGACATTTTAGTGTGGATGCTTGAAGAACGGTGAGGCGCTGTTTAATGGCTAAGCTGCTGTGTCTGCACTCTGACTGCATTTCTGCTATTACATAATTAAATTTGGACTTGGATGGTGCTTTTTAAGAGATTATGGCAGCATATGTTGCTTGAAAACGTGCCAGGCACTCAAATAGTGTGTGCGCGCACGAGAGAGAGAGAGTTTATTGAAAATCGGAATACACATTGGTGCCAATAGTTAATGAATTGGTGTTATGATCTCAGGCCAAAGGATGCTGGTGCGCTATAAATTAGAATAAAGTCTGGGTGGGAAAAATAAATAAATCTCCGTATCAAAGTGTCAAGGCCTTCTATTGCTTATTTATGTAGCTCTGAACAGGCACATTTTGTTCTGACCTGATCTGTGTGTGAAAACGCTGCTATCGTACAGGCTTCATCCCGTGTTTCTCTGCTCCTCCTCTATCTGCACACATACCCACACATGCACAAATATATTCCAGGGTGTTCCTCCCTTCCCTTTGATACATTGCCCCTGTCATTCCGCAGGCCAAATATATCATCTCCCGCTCCGCTCGAAGCCGTGCGGGGTCCGTTAAGGTTTAAGCGGTTATTCCAGTCATTATTGGCCATTAAATCCAGCACGGGTCGTAAAGGCCCTGCCAGTCCGCTGTCTGTTGTAGAGGTCAGGTGCCCCGCGCTACTTTACGAGCTCTCTCGTGCATCAGAGAGTCCCCGTGAAGTTGCGGACCTCACCAGCGCCTCGACGGATAGATAGGCCACAGCCTGCCATCCATTACCCCTGTCAGTGGCTTCGTTTGTCAGCTGTTATGGCTCTCCGGCTCTCCGCCCGGCCCTGGTGCCTGGCCTGATTTAAACCTCGCTATCATGCGAAGTGACTCGTGTCTCTGTCGCTCTCATTACGCTGAGCCTAGCTATGACAATGCGGACGGTTAGTGTCTCTTTCTCTTGGCTTCTGTCACATTTACAGTGTGTTTCTAGAAATTGCCCTTTTTTACAATCCCTGTGAGTGAGCGAGTAATTTCAGAGGTCTCTGTTGTGTCCTCTTGCTGAGGCAGGGGAAAAATAATTGAGTTTATCTTCGGGTTTTAAGGGAGACTGACACACTGGCTTTTATTTGACTTTTTTAAAGAGATCTGCTCTTATGGGAGGTATTAAAGTCTCTGATTCCGGTCGTTAGACACCGCCACAAGGGTGATTACTTAAAGCTGATAGGAACCAGATTATTACTTCACTTACACTGATATACAGCCATACACACAGGACAAATTCACATTTTATGAAGCTGCACTGGAAATCGTCTCTGATGAAAATTGCTTTTATCCGAGCGAGGGAAAGAATGAAAGGATGACACTGTGGTCTGTGTGCATTAATCCCCGCTGTCTCTGGCTCTCACTTCCTTTCTTGCCATCTCTCTTGCTTCTCTCCTCCAAAAGTTAAATTCATTTTTCCAGTCAATTATTGAGGTCTTACTTTTAAGGGGCTTCTTTGTCTGCTGAAGTTCTAATGATTTATTTTTCTTTTCGGGGAAATGTTCAGTTAAGTGTCACATACTCTACCTTTCAAAAGTTTGGTGTCAGTAAGATTTATCCATTTTGTACAAAGTAAAGTAATTTAATTAGCAAAATTAAACTTTCAAACTTTCTATTTGTTTTAAAAAAGGATAATGGTTTCCACAATTTCTTTTATATTTGTTGAGCAGCAAATCAGCATATTAGAATGAATTCTGAAGGATCATGTGAGACTGGAGTAATGATGCTGAAAATTCAGATTTTCCATCAAGAAATAAATTATTATTTAAAATGTATTCGAATAGAAAACATGTATTTTAAATTGTATATATTTTATATTACTGTATTATTTTGTATTATTGATCAATACATGCAGGCTTGGTGAGTGTAATTAGTCTTCTTTCAAAAACCAACCTGAAACTTTTGAACAGTAGTGTAAATGAAAAGACAAATTTTAGGAAAGCACTGTATTTATATAGTAGCCTATGTACCGGACTCATTATAGTTTCATTACAGAGCAATCACATATTACTTCAGCATGTCTCTCATACATTTTTCCCTCAATGGACACAAAATAAAGACAAAATATATGTTTTAGGACAAAATATTTACTGTGGTCAGAAAGACACATACAGTGTTTTCTGATGTTTTCAACAGTGAATCATACATTCCGTGTTCTGTGAGGTCTGTGTGAAACTGTTTAGTTTCAAAAGATTTTGCAGTAAATAAAGTGGTTATATAACAATTCGATTTCCCGTCAGACACAGCATCAGAGCAGTGCTGTTTGGGCCCGACGCATGGCCTGATGCTAAAAACAGTATGTGTAAGTGACATTTGTGTGTGTGTGTGTGTGTGTGTGTATACAGGCAGAACTCACATGGCAGGAAACTGTCCTTGTGTGCTTGCGCTTTGCCCTCTTCCCTTAATTTGCCTGCTGAGGAGCATCACGGCGGGAACACAGTGATGACATCACGCAGCTGGCTGCGTTTGATGTGTCAGTCCTGAAGGAACCACTTATAGCAATTAGGATATCCTTGAACAAGCGTTTGTGAAACATTGGCTGGTTTTTGGCATTTGCCTCCTGTTTCTGCCTGCTAACTAGCAGGGTTTGATCTGTGATAATTACCCTCCCACCAGCTTCTTCACTCTGACAGTCCTCTTCCCCTGAGAGCCCTACGAGCCCAGGCTACTCACTGATTGCATCAAAGTGACAGAAATTGCAACATCAAAAATAATAACTGATATTCCTTTGGCTTCGCCAGCCTTTGAATATTTCCTTTTAAATGCTTTCTAATTTGTGTCTCACACACCATGGTTGTGTTTGCGAAGCTGAAAGCAAATAAAAGCAGCGATAGGGCATTCATTATTGAACTGCTATTTACATATGGCACACTATTCTGTCTGAACTCACATGAAATGGAGATTTTCTGAGGCGTTTCTTCCTCTCAACATCACCACTCGGAGTCGTGCACTTTCTTTATCGCTCCGGCTTTCTTCTTTTTGTCATCTCCGTCTTTGTAGAGTCTGTTTCCCTCCCTGTGTCACTCACAAAGAGTTTCTATAGGTGGAGGCGCGTTTGACTGGTAGGGCGTTTGACGGAGATACGCAAACGAGATGTAATGAGGAATCCGTATGTAAATGGAGACAAATCAGGGAAAGGATGTTGTTTTACCTCTGACAGAAGATAAGAATTATGACCCAGCTGTGTACGCTCGAATTAACAAAACTTTGCAAAGGTGACCACGAGGCAGAAGCCATTAGCATTCCCCCGCTGAAGCACACACATATTCCCATCCTCCAATATCTTGTCCTATGTTGACCTTGCATGAGGATACATTAAAAGCATTTATAATATATAATATCTGTCTTGTTCGCATCGTGTTCTCGCTACCGGGGAGTCGGTAAGGCTCTCGGCTGTAATTACCGTTCGTAGGAAATATAATTTGCAATGTCTCACATGCATGGCTGTCTCAACACAGATCATTTGCATTAGACAGTGCAGAACCCCAGGTATGGGCTCTGTGCTAACAGTCCCGGCTCGAGATTAAAAAGGACAAGTGTGTGTTCAGACAGCCAATTGAGAGCGACAGGCGGCCAAGGTTTCACCACGATGAGTGTAAAATCATCAACGGTGCCACGGGCGTCCGGCGAGCCTCTTTAGCGGAATGAATTAAGAGTGTGTGTAGAACAGAGCTGGTTTCAGCGCTGACAAATGCTGATTTCCCTTGAGGTGCCTGAAAAGATCTGACCTAGTCAGTGTTTAAAACCATACAAAGAAGATGATAAATGTGGTACTAATGAGACTTCACAATTTCTCGTTCCGCTTTGCTTTGCTCATTTTGTTTTCTCTCCTTTTTGGTTTCCCCTTGCTCTTTTTCTCCATCTAGGTTTGTGATCGTAGAGAGAGAGGGAGAGAGAGAAAGCATATCTTTTACATGCTGAGTAGATTATAGGGAAATTAAAATCAAACACACGATCTCATTGTTCTGCAAAGTCGCCTGCTCTAAAACCTCCGTAATCTAAAATCCTGCATCCAAAATCCACCCTGTCAGCATTTATAGATATTATACTGATCCGAATTTTCTTTGCTTTCATTCCTCGAGTCTTTTGTTCTCTCGCTTCTAGGAGAGCAGCGAGCATTTCCTGATGTGTGTGGCGCTTTGAAAGCTGTTTAACACTGATTGGAGCTCTTTCTGCTCTTCGCCAGAGAGAATACCTCTTCAGGTGCCGGTGTCGAGCATCTCTGATACACGCTGCGCCTCCTCCGTGCTACGAGACCCTCCCCTGATCAATCAAGGTTGACAGAGAAGGCCTTTGTGCGACGCTCCGAGGAACAGATGTCTGCCTGAGAGAGCGGTTCACCTGGAGCCGCGCTGGATTACCCGTGGCCTCGCTTTGATGGATTAGCTTGTACGGAAATTGCCCGATTATTGATATGAAAATATTTGCAAACGAGGGGAAACTGCCAATGTGAGGGGTGAGGGGTGCGACACTAAGAGAGCTTATCAGCCTTTCTTCCAACCTTGTCCCTCGCTTCCTACAGAAAGGGGGGAAAAGAAGAGGGGTAGAAAAGACAGATGAGGGCACGGGGAGGAGAAAGAGAGATGGTGTGTGTCAGCGTGGCAGTATTCAGCTGCCCTTCATGAAATATTGTTCACCATTATATTAACAGAGCTGAGTGGAGAGAGATAAGAGAGCTTCTGAAATAGTAAGCAGAATGTCCTGAGGAGATATTTCAATCTTTATTCTCTGTCGCTCTCTCTCTCTTTTTCTCCCTCTCACCCCATCTTTTTCTTTCATTTAGGGCAACGGGTGAATTTGAAATGTGCCGAGACCTTTATAAATGAAGACAGGGCTAGAGAAATGATGACATCATCAACTCCCACATAATTGCTTGATTTGTCAGTCTGTAAAAGAAGAGTATCTGTACTTTTGGCAGGGTGGGAAAGGGGAGTCAAGCTCTACAGTGTGTGTGTGTGTGTGTGTGTGTGTGAGGAGGGAGGGGGGTGTTTCTCAGAATCACCAGCCACACAACCTCTCCTCACTTCCATTACATCTTCTTAACTAGCCACAGAAAAAGGGCTGAGGGTTTGCCCGTCTGCAAAAATTTATATTGATCTTATGCACAATTATACAGCATGCATCAAGGCATGGGAAGTTATATAACTGAAATTACATATTCGGCAGTGAGTTCAAATAGAGAAACGTTTTTTACCATTTTAACAGTTTGACCTCTTGGAGAAGTCTTACAATGTGATGCCACACTGTGGTGGAGAGAGAGGGAGATGTAAAAGAAAGAACATTTTTATGGTAGCCTTGAATAGTAGTTGAAATAAAAAAATGTAATTCGGAAAAATTTTAATGTTTTATGTTTTTTTGAAAGAAGTCTCTTATGCTCACAAATTCTGCATTTATTTAGTAAAAAAATACAGTAAAAACAGTCATATTGTGAAATATTATTACAATGTAAAATGTTCTACTTAATGTGTCCTTGATAAATAAATGATTTATTTTCAACATTTATAATAAAGATCAGTATATGCATGATGCTAAAAATTCTGATTTGTCATCTTTGAAATAAATAACATTTATAAATGTATTAAAATAATAATAAAAAAAATATTTAAAATTGTTATAATATTTCACATTATTACATTATAATATGTCCAAACTTTTATTCACTGCACAAATAGTATAGGAGGCTGACAGCATAAATGTTCCTCTCATTATTAAATTGACCGACCAGAATGTTATTCAAATGATGTAATGTCTTTTGCTTCTGTTCCAAAAATGGCATACATGGCATCAACAAAAGAAACTAGCCAAAAAAAATTAAAATTAATGAAGGATCTCAAAACAAAATTTAAGGAACGAAGGATGGAGTTTATCTGTGCTTCTGTGAATGGATGGGGCTCTACAGTCTTGTATTAATGTAATATCGATAATCGGTATTTGACGTTGCAAGATTTATTGAATTTATTTATTTATTATTTATTATTGATCATTAGGTGGCCATCACTTGTGTACTGAAGAATTGTCAGCAAATATATATAATCAAATCCTCTCACAGGCCACCTTTAAATCTATAAGTCTGTTGTATGGGTTGCCTCTTATCAACCAGCTAGATGCTGATTTCCAGATGAGGGACTACCCAGACTCAATCCTTACACACACACACACACACACACATCTCAGAGCCATCCACAGGTTAATGAAAACAGCGTGTGTGCAGCGTGAACTCCTAAGGCAGGGTGACAAACACTGGTAACGCAAAAAGCGTGTGTTTTACAATTTCCCCTTCCTCGTAAAGGTCTGCTCGTAAAACTGAGAATTTACGCCCTTCATTAGAGCTAATACAATGCACATAACTCTAATGCGCAACAATTGGGATAGCCATAAAGTAACTGCTTTATACCTCCTCAAAACTCTTGACTCCTCGGTGACCCTCGGCTGGCCACAGTCAGGGCAGACAGATTTACAGTGAGCCGCTATTCTGCCTGATAGACCTCTGCCTTTTTAGGGAATTAGAAGTGCCAAAATGTAAAATGATTTAGATATTTATTTTGTGTACTCTTGTCAAAAAAAATATAAGTCTCCAAAGCACTATTTACAATTTGCAACTCTAGGATATTTTGCCGAGGACACAGGTTTGATTTACGACTAAGCTCAGTTTTATAACCAGACACAAGGTTAAAAAGAAAGGTTGTTTTTATTTCAGCTGTAACTAGTCCGAAACTCCACTTCAGCTGAAATATTGAGTGTGAGTTACATTAAGGTTCAAGTCACGAGTCAGTTACTTCATCAGGTACTTCTCTCAGCCCTTCCTCCCCTAATAATTGTAGGTAATTTTAGTCCTGGACAGAGCTTGGACTTTTTTTAAAAAAACATTTCATGTGTCACTCCACTTCAGTGTAATTGATAAACCATATGAACTGTCATACATTCATATGTTTCAGCCCAACCTTGTCCTGACATTTGGCCTTTTCTGGTTTCTTTCATGGTATGTCAGTGTCCTACTGTTGAACACAAAATCTTTTTTACTAGCGCACTCATAATGACGTATGTAACCTTGAAGGCTGGTGAGAATAACTGTTTCCAGGTCTCTGAAGGCCATGTACCCTTCTGCACATAAGAAGTGCAAATGAGTTTGGTGTACTAAAGCCCTGGATAATGTAGATGATCCCATGAGTCCACATAGTGTGTATAGTCTGTGAGTTTAAGAGAGGAACAGGGGAAAGAGAGAACGAGGCTGCATGCTATCAATGTCAAGTTGTGAAATTTAATGTGAGGGAACTTTAGCCTGGAAAATAATGTGGTGTAATGGCCGGGTGGAGAGGAAGGCACAAACATCTCAATTTGTATTTGCAGCACAGTTTGACATCATTGTTGCATTTATAGCGACTGGTATTTGTGCATGTCAGGATGTAGGTGTGTGTGGGTTGTTCATGCTCACAAACTGCAATGGTCACGTCACGCTCGACACATTTCCCGTGATCTTTCATGTTGATGCCGAGAAAGTTGCACAGAGGGCATCGGAACATGTCATTGGTTTGCGTAAAATTATGCTTGATTATTTTGTTTGACATTTTATTCCTGCTCTTTTCCGACCTCGTGCTGGGAAACAGGCCGTTCCGCACAGTCAGTCTACAGTATGTTTAGTGTTGTTTTAGGGATAACCTCTATACTATAATAGGAATATTATAGTGTAGGTTAGGGAAAGACACCTTTCCCTCCCTATTCACATCCATTTGTGTTTCCATTTCAGTTAGGGTATTTGTGTCCATCGTAACAAAAAGGGAGTATCCCCGCCTACCTGAGGGGTGTAGCAGGGATCGAAAGTCAGTCAGTTCCTCTCAGCTCCCCGTTTTAGAACTCCAGATCTCCCACAGCGCCTCACAAAAGGTAAAGAGTATTTATGTTGTAAATGATCACTTGTATAAGCCAGAAATGAGAGCTATATACATACCAAAAACAGAGACAGTCAGGTTTGGGATATTGCATACATATGTTGGATATAAACACCAGGATGCAAATAAAGTTCTCCGAATGCACCAAAACAATCAGACAAACAAACAAAATTCGCAGCTAAAATGGAAATTGTTTTGTGTGTAGGTCTAATTGTGACTGTATCCATCAATCTATGTGTCTATGTTCTTGTGTGTGTGTGTATACACTCACTAGATGTGTGGCACATGGCTGGTTAAGCAGATACAGAAACAGAAGCTTGTTTCCTAATTAAAGAGAACTGATAAAGGCAGTAACCCAGTATAGCATGCCAGGCAGTGCCAGCCTTCTCTGCGCCTACTGATAGCGCTTTAGAGATGAAAGCTCTGTTAAAGACTGTTTAATGTCCCTCTCAAAGACCTGCTTTAGAAAATCCCCTCAGATCACACCATAGAGAACTTTTAATGGGTTCAGGATATTCAGTTCAGGGTCCCAGGAGGAGCAGAGAGAGTCTAAACTACCAGGCTTCATTAGTTTGGTAAAGGAGGACTTATGTTCAGAATGTGCTATGTCTTTATGCAAGTAAACTCTTTTAAAATACTGTCAAACTGATTTTTGTAATCTGTTCCAACTGTGTTCATTCGTTGCTGCTCATCTTAGGGATGCATGCACCAATATTAAAGTCGACATGAAACGAAAAGTCTATTTTCTAAATGCATTGATATTATTGTGAATGTTTAATTAGTTTTTTTTAGCTTGTAATTTGTATCTCGAAAAAATATAATCCTTCGGCGAATTGATCGACTTCTGTCTGGTGACATATGCCAGATTCTCCGATCATTTAGTGCGATTAAATCCTACCCTTTCTTGCAATTGATTGTATGGATCGAAACCGATGGATAGAACCAAGTACTGGCCTGCATTTTTTTTTTTTTTTTTTTGAAGATCTGATATACTTTGATGTACATTACAAAATGGAAGAAAAGATCTGTTGCTACTTCCATTACATCACATTGCCAATTACCATTACAATTTCCATTACATCACATTGTCAATAAGCTGATAATTATTTTCTTGGTATGTCTGGCTAAAACATTCTCATCCCAAGATGTCATATAACTGACATACTGACCATACGTCAACATCCGCCGTTTTAGGGTACCCTTAAACGTCAGTTACATGACGATCCTGGGACATCATACAACTGACGCTTTACCTTTAACGTCAGTTAGGTGATGGGGTAGGTTTAGGGGTAGGTTTAGGTCTGGGGTAGGGTTAGGATCCGATAACATCATCTAACTGACGTTAAAGGGTACCCTAAAACGGCGGATGTTGACGTATGGTCAAAAGACGTCCCAAGACGTCAGTTATATGACGTCTTGGGATGAGACTGCACTGGTCTGGCAACTAAAAAATTTTCAATATTGAAATTCTATATTGTCTATATAATCTATATTGTATATAATTTTATATTGTCAAATTAAAAGTAAAGCAAAGCACTGCATACTAAAATCAGTAATTTTAAATTGGACAAATTAATTTAACCATAGTTATAATGTACAGTATGAAAATTGGATATTCATGAGATTTGCAATATTGAATTTAACATTGTTGATGGTAATCTTAATGTAAAAATAGGTCCAAGTGTGCATGAATAATTATATATATATACATATACATATTAGGAGTGTAACGATTTTCGAACCAAACGGAAAAACCGTGATACTGAACTCACGATTCGAATCGCGATACTGTCATTGTGTACCGAAAATGCCCCGCCCCCTGCTACCCCGGCCCCGCCCAGCCTGGCTCAATGGACCTCATGTCTTATGTATACAGTACACAACGAATTCAGTTTTGTAGCCTAACCACCATTAACACCAAATAATAAGTTTTGTGTTTTGTTACTTTTGATAATACGCAAGGTGTAATCTTTCAAACTCTGTCTATTTGATCACGAAATTCAAACAATTAATGGCGTTTTGGCGCTCTTTGATGTGGCGTGACAGATCACTGTAGGCTTAGTAGGCTACTCATTTCAAGCGGCAGCGCGAGTAAACGTGATCATCTATTCCTCAGTTACAGAAAAGACACCTGAAGGTATGTTGAAAGATACAGTATACTTACTGAAAGGCATCATAACTCGTGTGATCTCTCAATCAGTGTTTCAGCAGCGGAAAGACGTCAATAAAACAGCATAGCTTGTCACTAGCATTATATTTAGCTCAACAGGCAAGTGATTTAGTGTCCACAACTTCCTATAAATGAACTCTTGCACTAAATAAATGCACTATGTTAGCCTGTATATTATATTTGACTTAACCTGTTAATGATATCTTGATTATTTAATTTATGTTTAAAATATTTTTCATGAAAATGACAACTGTGTAAATTATTATATTTCAATAACAAGTTAATGCAAAAACTGCCTTATGTTCAGTTTACATGTTTTCATACAATGTGTTGTGTGTTGATTATTATATCTAAAAAATAAATAGCATCTGAACTTAGGTTCAAAGTCTAGGCCACAACCTTTAATGTTATTTTTTTTATTTTTTTTTTATCCTTGTGAAATGTCTAATTGTAATAGAATTAATTTAAAGAGAAAGACATCTTTTTTTCATTAAACCACTGTTTAAAAAAAAAAGAAAAAAAAAGAAGCCATTTAACTTCCTAAACCGAACCGTATCGAACCGAGACGTCAAAACCGTGGGAAAACCGAACCGTCAGTTTTGTGTATCGTTACACCCCTAATATATATATATATATCATCTACTGCAGCTCTCAGTTAACAATACAGATATGTAATGTATAGTATGTTTAGTCTTCATATTCACAAAACAAAATTACATTGTTTAATATTGTGAGCAATTGTATGAAGAGATGTTACATTTGTTATTTAAGGACAACACATTATGATGTTGCCTGTGTGGCTAGATGTCTCTATGTCAGCGATAACAAAGTTAAGCCTCTTAATGCCACACAGCCTGACCACAGCGTCTGACATCACATGAGCATCAGAGCCATTCATCACTCACAGTGCTGCTTTGACATGCACTGGGATCATGGAATCAACCCTAAATGATAAAGTCATTTAAGAAAGAACTGAGACTTGATGTAAGTGTATACAAAGATATATATATATATATATATATATATATATATATATATATATATATATATAGGGTTAGTTAACCCAAAAATAAATCATATAATTTAGTTCAGTTCAATTTCTTATTAATGCAATTATCTAATGAAACAATCACATGGCAGTTGCTTCAATGCATTTAGGGGGTGTGGTCCTGGTCAAGACAATCTCCTGAACTCCAAACTGAATGTCAGAATGGGAAAGAAAGGTGATTTAAGCAAATTTGAGCATGGCATGGTTGTTGGTGCCAGACAGGCCGGTCTGAGTATTTCACAATCTGCTCAGTTACTGGGATTTTCACACACAACCATTTCTAGGGTTTACAAATAATGGTGTAAAAAAGGGAAAAATGTCCAGTATACAGCAGTCTTGTGGGTGAAAATGCCTTGATGTTAGAGGTCAGAGGAGAATGGTCCGGCTGATTCAAGATGATAGAAGAGCAACTTTGACTGAAATAACTACTTGTTACAACTGAGGTAGCTTCGAATCATTTCAAATTGGTTTCTTGAACATGACAATGAGGTCACTGTACTAAAATGGCCCCCACAGTCACCAGATCTCAACCCAAAAGAGCATCTTTAGGATGTGGTGGAATGGGAGCTTCATACCCTGGATGTGCATCCCACAAATCTCCATCAACTGCAAGATGCTATCCTATCAATATGGGCCAACATTTCCAAAGAAAGCTTTCAGCACCTTGTTGAATCAATGCCACAAAGAATTAAGGCAGTTCTGAAGGCGAAAGGGGGTCAAACACAGTGTTAGTATGGTGTTCTTGATAATAATTTTGGTGAGTAAGTGAGTATATATACTGTGTTCCACAGTCAGATTTGGAATTACATGATGGTGACATAAGGTAATTTTTCGGGCGAACTATCCCTGATGTTTTTATTTTTTTTCAATTTTTTATTTTACCATACCATTTCTGCACTTAAATATAGATGATGTCCAAAGCAGTACTAACTTATTGAGTGCCGATACTCATGCAGTGCAATACAGGCCAATTTCACACTCAGTGTGAGAGTGATTAATTCATACTTTAAGGACGTCTTTACAGAATGAGAGCAATTCTTTACACTATTATTTCAATGAATCATGTGTGAGCTCCAGCCACCACTGAAATAATGATGGCATAATAGCAGCTAACGCAGAACGCCAGATTACCTCATATTTATAACTGTCTACCACAGTGCTGTAATCTGCTGTGACAGAGAAACATGTGTGTAGCGCAGCAGCGACTCCTTCCATGTAATGCAACAAATGCAAGATTCCCCTGTTGTGCATGAGCTGTGAATAACTGCGATAATCACAGGACAATGGCTTCATTTATCAAGCTAACCCAGCAGCCTTGTACAGTATGATTAAAGTGCTTTGCATTTTCCGAGCTTATTTTAGGTTTTAGGGCAGGAAGAAGAGACAGAAACGTGTATCATGGAAGAGAAGTGGTCAACAAGGACATAATAAGAAGATCAACTAGATTCATAAGTTCACATCAGTCAGTTTTTTGTTTCATATTTATATCAGTGGCTGGTATGTTTTCCGATGCCTCAAATAAGTTAACATTACCAGTTTATTTTGGATTGTTTGTTTTTTTTCTTCCAAAAGGTGTCTACTGTTTCCAGATGCTTGCTAATGTTTATTACTGTATTCCATCGTCCGCCAACCTCCTGACGAATGACTTCCTCTCATTGTCATGGCGACACAGTTACGCCATTCACCTAAATGATGATAGTCTCATTCACCTCCCCAAACAATAGACACACTGGATGTTAAATATAGATTTTGATGACTGAAGACAATTTTTCACATGGAAAATAGCGATGTGAAACTTCTGACTGTGTGTGCAACTGTGTGTCTCGCATGTGTATTCGTTATTCCTGTTGTAAGCAAGGGGTATGTGATGGATGGAAATGGGAGATCCAAAGGGAGGATCAGAACTTCCCTTCCTGTGGGAGGACAGTCATGGCCCTGAAGGGATGAGTTGGATGGAGGGATAGAAAGAATGGAAGAAGAAGAGTCCCAGGTAGACAAAAATAGTCCCAAGGAAAATGTAAACTGATTCCTTCATTGATAATCACAGATTATAACAGATCCCACCTTTCCACGTTATGTAACTAATTATTACTACACCGCATTAAAAATGACGTTTTAATTTTCAAATGCATAAATTATTATTATTATTTATTTTTATAAACTTTACTTTAAATATTATTAACTACTGTTAGAGATCATTTGTGTTTATGTCTGTTTGGGTGGGTTTTGCACATGTTTCCTGTGTTTCAGTTACTTTCCATGTTTTTCGTATGTTTAATTATGATTCATTTCGTTGATTAGTTTGGTCTGTGTTTTTCAGATTTGTTTCCCTCAGTTCGTTGTCAGTTCTCATTGTGTTAGGTTTTGTTTTTATGTGCGTGCATTGTTCTTGAGTAAATAAAAACTTATCTCAAGCCGAAAATCTCAAGCTCAAGATCTCAAACCGAAATTGGTCCAATCAGATGTGAGCAAAGTGACATGTCTGACGTTCTAACTGACGCTAAAGGGCGCCTAAAGCGTCAGATATTGAATCATGGTCAAATGCTTCCCAAGGCAGTTACAGTAGGTGACGCCTTGGGGGTGAGAATGGGCTGCCCATACACAGATTCATAAGGAGTTGTGTTTGTGTTTGCCTTCTTCCTCTGTAGAGTTGAGATAGAGCCCACCTCTCACTGGGTTCAAGCTAATACATTAATTACCTCTTTCTGTCTTTTTCTGTCTCTCTAAAGTAGTGGAAACATTTGTGGGCTGAGAGATAGAGAGAGAGAAATAAAGAGAGAGACAGATTGCAGTAGTGAGGTGTTGATAATGGGCTGGATGAATGTGTGAGCCGCAGCTAATCACCCTTATCCTAAACTCCCCCCTTTAGCAGATAGAGCTGTTCAACTGCCCTGACTGTGGCCCGCAAGATGGATGGCACACACGCTGCTGTCAGTACAGACCAAACACGCTCACTCACAAAACTGTCTTGACAAGGAGAGGAAAGGAAGAAGATATGGGTTTGGGTTTGGGAAAGTCATGAGCATCTTAAAATTACTGTAAACAAATTCATTTGAAACGTTGAAACAATAGACGGGGTAATGCCTGCATTCTCATTCAAATAGGATTTCTCTCCTCTCATCCTTCCCTCTGGTTTTGCTAATGTCTTTCTTTCTGTCTGTTTCTTTGTTCTCAGAATCCTCGATGGTCTAGCATTTGACATGCATGCAAATCAGCAAATTAAAGGGTGGCAGGCAAAAGATACAGGACAAAAACATGATATATATATATATATATATATATATATACCGAATTATTTTTGTTAATTTATTTTGAGTATTATGTATTCATATTCCAACCGATCAAAAAAAAAAATACTTACATTCTCAGATATTTTCTGTCCCTCTCACTGTTTCTCTCCCTTTCATTTGTTATGTGCTTTTTTTATAACAATGCTTTGGAGGCATGGTAATATATTATAATAACTGAGCGAGGGCTGTAAAATTCTGGATGTCCCGTGCCAACCTGTGCTCTGAAGAAGACCAGGTCTAGATGGAGAACCGTGTTAATACAAGTGGACGTGCTCAGGACGACAAGAAAAAATACAACCAAACACTAGTTACTTCAAACTGAAAAGATTTCATAGTCTGTCAATGCTGTCTTTATGTGTATGACTGAATTGTGTTTTCAGTTTTCAAAGCAACATAGAATTTTTGGTCTGGTACATTTACATGCAGCTTTAAATTTCAATTTCAAACTAAAACAACAACTTATCTTTTTTTAATCACATTCAAACACTTTAATCCAACTGAAATAGACTGGTTAAGTTTTTGAGAAGGATGACTATTGTAGCTTGTCTTCGCCTAGCATGTGTATACAAGTTTATAGACAACAAATGGCCAAAAAAAAAAGTATCAATACTTTTTTCAGCAAGTTTACAATAAATTGATCAAAAGTGGCAGTAATGACAGAAAGACTTCTGTAATATTTCAAAAGATTTCTGTTTCAAATAAATGTTCTATTTATAAAATAATCATGTAAATTATATTTCAAAATATATTAAAAATAGAAAACATTTATTTTAAATTATAATATTTCACAATATTACTGAATTTTTGATCAAATACATGCAACCTTGAGCATAAGAGACTTCTTACAGAGCCCAAACCTTTGAATGGTTGTGTACCTGGAGAGACAGAATACCCATTAAAACACATGTAAATGTCTATATATACTGCAAGATAAAGTCACAGCATATTCAAACTTTTTTAATAATTGCAGTTATTTATTATTGAAAAGATCTCCGAGTCTTTAACAGTTCCATCACAATGAATGAACAGAATCTTTTGATTTGTTTAAATTCACCACGGTAGAAAATAAAGTAGATTGATCGTTGCCCTCTGATTTCCATAGTGGTTTCCATAGTGTTTTGGTAGCGTGTTAATTGCTTCTCTCTGTGTTTCATATACTCGCATGCCTCCTCGTTTAATTGCCCGGTATTAGCACTGTGACTTTGCGCTGTTTAGCTCCTCTACCCCTGGAGTTCAGCAGGCCGGTTTTAATTAATGGAAGGGCAACACCTTTAGCACACACACACATAAGGATACCTGTAAGACACTGAGGGAGTCAATGACCGTCATTTAATACACACACATATAAACACAGAAGTCTACGTATATCCCTCTGCCTTATAGCACAACACAGCATATCCTTTGAGGGTCTTTAAAGTAAGAAAACCCCCTTTAGGTAATCTCTGAAACTGAGCTCTAATCCGTACTGTTGGTAACACAAGGCCCAAAATGAAAGCCCATTAGCCCCTGAAACAGGCTCTCTCTGTTTACCTTCTTTCTTTCTCTCTGCGCAAAAGGCTTATTCTGGCTTTTCAAGATGCACCTCTTTTTTCTCCTTTGGTTTTTCTTCATTCTTTACTGTTTGGGCTTGTTTTGCCGTTTCAAAGAGACTTCTAAAAATGGCCACCGCGGTTCCCTTTGTAGACGCGAGCCAGCTGCCCGTCCTGGCAGCGAGCGGCAGCACCATCACCCCCTGTGCAGCCCAGTGTCCTCTCTTTCCTGCTCTTTCATCAGCTCAGAGGAAGAATTCCAGCTATGATGACGGCGTCACAAATGTCCCCAACTCTTCTTCTATCACTTCCACTATAAATAGGTCGGGATCAAGAATTCCACGCATACCTTTACTCGCCTTTTGAAGACTGATGGGACAAATCCTTTGTGTCATTAATCTCTTAGAGAGCAGCCCTGGCAAAGAGTTTTACATTGCAGTTTTCTGCCACCTGTGTTCCACCCAGGTCAGACAGAGGCTTGTCAACCGAACTGTTAACACACTGTTCCTCGTGTCCAACACATAATTGGGCCCTAAAACACACACACATCCGTGCATTTGAAAGTGCCCCCACCTGGGCTGCGCTCTCACAGGCACTTGGAGCTGTTCTGGCTGTCATCTCACCTGCCTCTTTTTGTGCACATTCGCACCATTTGATGTGGTTTTAAACGTAGCGCAGTAGTGCTGTATAAAAGTTTAACGCCAGAGCTAGGTCACTTCTCCTTGGGCGTGCATTGTGCTTTTTTACAGTTCTCCTATTAGTCAGCTCAGCGAGGGAAAATTTCACTGCAGCTTTTCATTGATTTATGTCAATGGCCATTAGGCCGCCGTTGCAGGTTTTAGTTTTAATAGGAACTTGCACCCGGCTGGTGTGGTGGTAAATGACCTGAGGTTATTAATTTGATGATTAATTAGGAAAGTTTGTTTCTTGTAAAGTGGCAGCGGTTCTTTAAGCTGCCCTGTAAAGTTTTATTGGAGCATACAGCTGACCTGTGATTGGAAATGTGTGTTTGAGGCACACTGACTCACCATCTCAGCTCCTGACTGCTGTTAATTTTATATCTGTCCAATAAAAAGCAGCAAGGACTGGATGAGTGTGTGTGTGTGTGTGCATTTGAAACCCCAGCCTTTATACACACATGCACACACATACCAAAATGTATTATTCCCTGCTGTAAAAAAATAAAAAATAAATAAATAAAAATAACTCAAGCGGACAAGGAGACAGCTCTGACTTTTTGACTTGTTTAAGCTGTATGAAGTTTGTTTATATATATATATCTATATATATACAGTATATATATATATATATATATATATAAGAAAAAATATGACAAAGAGGTTTATTGGTTTCAATTAATATGCAATGCATGTTTTGTGTTTACTTTTCTCTTATGATTAATTTATTTACGGATAGACTGATATTAAAATGATGGCCTATACTGAAGCAGATAATTATTTAATACGGCAGATAACTGATGGCTAATATAATCATTCAGAATATTATATTACATATGCCAGTATTCAAAATTGTATGTTTCTCTAAACAAATATAATATTTCATGCTAAAAAAAAAAAAAAATCTAATTAGTAATTTAATTGTGCAAGGCTAATTTAGGCATCACATTATATCGTACAGTATAATAAAACAATATTCATAATGAGATACATTTGACAGTTTTATTTAATCATCATGAGTGCTAGACGAAGGAACATAATATAAATGTAAAAATGCAGGAATATTGACTACAAGGAATTACAAAAAACTACTGGACATTTGCACAAAATAATTCATTTTAATATTTTTTATATGATAATTATTATAATTTGAACAAATTATTATTATTTGTATATTCAAACACACTACACTGTCTGTCTTTTTTTTCCAACCAGTATGTCTGTGTGTGTTTACAGAAAGTAAGCTGTGGCACAAAAAGTCAGAGAAGGAAGGACCCTGTGATTACCTCCCGGGAACCCTCACTGTGGAACCACTTTAAAGATAAATACCCAAATGATGTTTTCAAACTGTGGTCGCCTCAGCGCAGAGTTGAAACAATATCAGTGAGGTAAGGGAAATGAGAGTTGAATGGCACTGTTTACAGTTGTTAGCTGTTCACACATAACCAGCAAATTCCAACATAAACATCCACTCAGGGCATGTAAAAGCAGAAACTATTAATAAGCCCTTTTATCCTGGCCTGAAACTGTGTGCCTGGCCCCCCGAGAAAAGGCTAATCTGGCCCTCATTTTCTGTTTTACTCTTATTCCTTGTGTCTCCCACACACCTCTCACTCGATTCAGGGTTAATGACCCCCCTCCCCCATTTTTTTACAGTAGACCAACAATCCATGACCTCAATATACTCTTAATGTTGTGAGTATTAGATGTGTGTGTGTGTGTGTGTGTGTGTCATGGTAACTATATTTCAAAAACATGCTACGTCATGCATGTGACAGAAACATTAGCAGGTTCAAGAACAGGTTGAGCCAGGCATGGTGTTTCTCACAGGCTTTTCTTGAGCTGGATAGTTTGCAGTGCTCTGTGTATTTGCATATGCACTTCAAGAAACCGCTTTCATGTCAAAGCCAAGAGCAGAGAGTCTTCCACTTGAGGACCGCTACCACTAGTCATCCTCCTTCAGGTTTCAAGAACTCAGCATGTGAGAGTGTGTGTGTTGTTAGCTTTCCATTATTTCTCCATGAAATAACATCTGAGGACATCCTTTACCCACTGATGTACAATAATATGACAGCATATGGCTATTGTTTACACAACCTGAGCAATAACTCAACCCTTGAACTTCAAACCAAGGCCCTGTTTTCCCTTTTCTTCTTCAACTGGAGCTGATGGGAGTTGACACATCTCCTTTACCCTGCACTTGGAGTGATTGAGAGCGAAGAATGCCGGCAATAAACATCATGCCTTTCTTTCTCTCTCTCTTGCTCCCTTTCATCTTTTGTTCTTTTTCACCAATGTTTTTGCTCATGTCTCGTGTCTTTTGACCACATCCTTCTCTGATTCCTGGTCTGGATACCTCGTCAGTCTGCTGGCATGTGGCAGATGGTTGCCCAGTTTGTGGTCTCTTCTCCTCATGCTCTCATCTCCATATCAAAAAATGGCACCCTGATCACATGACCTCAAATTGTGTCATGTGATCTGAAGAGCCTGTCCCTTTCTCATTAAGAAAGATTCGCTGATACTAAACAGTGTGTAGTGATTCCTCAGCAGCTACTGTAACTTCCCTTTACTTGCTTACTTTCCCAAATTTAATTGGTTTCTCTGTGAAACTGAACGTTCTTCATAACAGATCAGTATTTGGGTGCATATACAAAATATTACAATTGATTTTGCAATGGTAACAAATTATGTTTTTGCTATACTAGACAATGCAAGGGTCATTAATCAAATCCCCCGGGATGTTAGCGACATCGCTTTTTGCTCAACAAATCAATATTTCATGGTCAAAAACTTATTCCAGAGCATATATGGGCAAACATTTGATCAGAAACAGACCAAGATGAGCCAACAAAGTAGAGCAGACAGCAGGCCAGTATGAAAGATCGTATCCCCACTAGTGTTCTGCAAACGAGGGATGGAGATTGAGAGAGCGCGGGATCAGTAATATCCCTTTCACAGGGTGGAAGTTAGGATGGGAGGGAAATGGCAGCTCCCAGGGAAAGCCAACAACTGGCCATCATTTTGACCGCTTGTCCTCATCAATCACTCGCATTTGTTGACCAAGCAACATGATGTCACTATTCATTTCATGCATTCCTCTAATGTGGACCCAGGGGGAGTCCACCATTCTCTGTGGGTATTTCCTGTCCCATTGCATTCTGGGATATGTCTGTTTCCTTCAAGAAGATCATTTAGCTTTTGAAAAATTGCTCCCTCTCTCTCTCTCTCTCTCTCTCTTCCACACTCCCTCCCTCTTTTCCTTTATTTTTGCTTTCTTCCTTCTCTTTCTTCCTCTGTAACTCCAACTATTTTCACTCTCTCTTTTTTACATTAAAAATTGATGTCCCTGGTATAATTGTGAAAAACTTATGGATACAGTATATGTTATTTCAAAATAAAATCTTAAAAATAAACTCATCATAATCTTGATGATAATCATAATGTTTTTCCTCTGAAACAAACTTTACTTTTTCCACTGACATCACTTTTGAAATTTTTTACTACAGGGCTGAACACATATTTCTTTCTTTCTGCTGGCCAGTAGACCCATAAAAGAATAATGCATTTGTAATTTTAAGAAGACATTTTTGTATGTCGGCATGACATGAAAATTCACCTTACCTATTTTCTAAATGCATGATATAGGTCTTATCGTTAATGTTTCTTTTTGTTTTTACGTCAAATAAATATCCTAACTGGATATATGGATGAAACGACAGAATTCTACAATCATTTAGCCAGTTAAACCCTGTCCCTTTCTTACAAGCAATTGCAAGCATTCATCCAGATCTGCCTCTATCCAATCAAAAACTGATAGAAAAAAACAAGTTCCTGTTTCACTAGGATGTACGTCACACACACGTCTCTCTTACTCACACACAAACACGCACACACCTCCTTCAATTCTCAAGAGGTCCCTTTCTAGATTTTTCTTTTCTTCATCAAATATATTCTTTCTTCAGTAAATACGCCACATTACGTAAGTAAAATGGGTTGTGAATGACAATTCACGTCTACTTTACAGTGTGAGGTTTACCAAGAGCTGTTCTCAACCTTTTCTCTTATTTTAGTCGTAGTCTGCAGGTTTGGAGTTGGGTTCAGCGATAGAGTCTAATGGTTGTTGCTTATTTGTAGAAGGATGTGGCGCGCCGAAATGGCCTTTTGATCAAATCTGACTTCTCCTGTGCAGACAGAGCTGCTGTAGGCTGTGATCAGTGCTCCTGTGTCTCATTTGAAAGAATGGTGTCAGTGTGTTGACAAGCCGCTGATAAGTCAGTAGCTTCTAAAGAAAAAATGTTTAAAGGCAGATAAATGCCTCAGGACTTAAACAGTCTTTGCATACTGATTGTAGTTTATTTTTAGTGATTATGAAAACCTGGTTTAAAAAGGCTTAGGGGATGTTGATTTTAGTAGTCGTACATAAAAGGGGCCCTTGTGCGTGATAACTGCACACGAGTGGCGCACGTTATCTCCCCAGTCTTTTGTAAAGCCATATTTACTGTCCACATTCATTTCTGTCACTTCCTCTGACTTTGTGTGTCTCAGATTGAACCAGGGCAAGGTGTACTTGTGACTTGCTATGATTCTTACTCTGTTCCCCTTTCTCTCGCACGCTCACTTTTCACCTCCCTCCAGCATTAAGAGGCTTAGAGAGAGCTTAGCGCCCAGGTCAAGCTGCCCTTTGGCTTCCACAGCTAAGTTCTTTGAAGTGATGCCAGGTTGAAGCAAACAAGCCGCTCTGCTCGCAGGTGAGCCGTCCGTGCTCATACCGCCAATACCGGGCCAGGGGCGGGCAGATGGCCCGCTCGCCTCCGTCCATACAATATTATTTTATAGTTTGGTTCTGCATTCCTCCCGCTCAGCCAGTGGTAGACACAGACCCTTCGGTCTTATTGCTTACACATGTCTACTCCTCTTTGCCTCAGCGGGAACAGACAAAACAGAAGGGGGAGGCAGAGGAGGGAGCAGCTTGGCCAAATTCTCCCCCCACCTTGAACTAATCGAGAGGAGGCCGGAGAGCCGCAGCCATGCAGGCCTGTGCCAGTGGGGTTTCAATTTGTAGAGGCATAAACAGATACTAAAGACAGAGTAATGGAGGGGTGATTTATCAAACCAGTTCACATCAAATTATCACAGCGCCTCCCTGCTGCCTGGTCCTGTAACGGCCCTGGTGAGAGGGCAGGGCCGACCTCATGAGAAAGAGCGAAAGATGTGCCGTGGTCACAGTTCGTTACCGAGCGTACAAACATGTGTCCTACTGTCTGCTTCTAATCCAACCGTGACACTCAACCCATCTATGGGAAAGCAAGATGTGCCTGTGAGACAGAATGAGAGCACAAAAAACTCGTCATCAAGCTTCTTCAATTTTTTAAAGCATAATTAAAAATATAGTACGTGGGAAAAGTTCGGCTGTACCCCTTAAAGTGTTTGGGTCAGAAATGTACGGCAATTCATCTTCAAGTAAACGTATTATTTCTCTGCCGAGAAGTCGTGTTTCAATTTTCCCGTTTCGCCAGAACACAGTTATGCCTTTGATCTTTTCCAGCATCAGCCAACACATGGATAACCCATCGCTTAAAAGATAAAGGTAAGAAATATGTTCCGTGATGATGTCATCTGGTTGCCTGGGACTGGGGCAAACTTCCATCCTGGTCTGCATTAGCGTACGTGAGTGGATGTGAAAATGTTGAGTTAGTATGAGTTACTATGTAGATGCACCCTGGGACTCGGGCTACTGATGTCTGATCCGTAAGTGAAATCAATTACACATTGTCCAAAAAGTTAGATCCTCTCTGTGGGAACTTAATCGCATCAGCCCCTGCTTACAATCATCCCGACACAGTTTAAGATTTGTCTAGTTCCTGTTCTTGGCATGTGTATCTCACTATGTCTCTTTCTCTCTTTCGCTCGTGCATTTCGATACATTTGTACACTCCTTACAATTCAGCAGAGAGCCATTCATCATCATTTGACTATGTATCTGTCCCGTTCTGCTTTCTTTGATCAGGCTATGCTTGACATCGCACATCTGCTCTGTGTTTAAAGGCCAGTAATGCCGTAGCTCAAACACTATTAGCTAGCATAACCCAAGAACAGCTTTACTGGACAGTGTGTTCCTCTTGTAATTTTTACATGCTCTTAGCTATAATGATCCCAAAAAAAAAAAAAAATCTCAGGAATTTTGATGCTCTGACTACTTCCCCCTCCAGATGTCACTTCAACATTATATATATATATATTTATATATTATATATATATATATATATATATATATCTTTTTTTGTAGATAATACATAGGTCGAATAGGTTGTTTTGTAATTTGTGCAGCAGAGTCACATTGTCATCAGAGGAAAAAAAGGAATAAACACTTTTATTTATACAAATACAGAATAATTTTCTGTCCATTATTGCTCTGGTAAACATTATTTTAGTTTATGTAACACACAGACAGCTACATAGGATGGTACAACCCAAATCAAACCTGAGTGTGTGGTTTATTTGTGTGTTTTTTCTTTGTTTGTTTGTTTGTTTGTTTTGTTTTTTATCCGCGGAGTTGTAGTCACGTACAAACCAATGCATTCTCATCCCAAGACGTCATCTAACTGACGCTTTTGACCATATGCAACATCTGACGTTTTAGGGCACCCTTTAACATCAGCTAGATGACACTATCCTAGGGCGCTTTACCTTTGACACGGGTAGGTTTATGTCTGGGGTAGGTCTGGGATTTTGACGTATGTTCAAAAGCGTCAGTTAGGGGACGTCTTGGGATGAGAACGGGCTGGTACAAACATATCGAAAGTATGACTGAAACTAATAGATTGGAGCCATTATCTGGGTTGTTTTGTTGCTTAACATTTATATGCAAATGTTGTAGGCCTACACCTCCCCATTAAACTTTCAATACTATCAATGTTATAAATGATCAACCTGTATACACTCACCGGCCACTTTATTAGGTACACCTGTCCAACTGCTCGTTAACACTTAATTTCTAAGCAGCCAATCACATGGCGGCAACTCAGTGCAGTTAGGCATGTAGACATGGTCAAGACAATCTCCTGCAGTTCAAACCGAGCATCAGTATGGGGAAGAAAGGTGATTTGAGTGACTTTGAACGTGGCATGATTGTTGGTGCCAGAAGGGCTGGTCTGAGTATTTCAGAAACTGCTAATCTACTGGGATTTTCACGCACAACCATCTCTAGGGTTTACAGAGAATGGTCCAAAAAAGAAAAAACATCCAGTGAGCGGCAGTTCTGTGGGCGGAAATGCCTTGTTGATGCCAGAGGTCAGAGGAGAATGGCCAGACTGGTTCGAGCTGATAGAAGGGCAACAGTGACTCAAATAACCACCCGTTACAACCAAGGTGGGCAGAAGAGCATCTCTGAACGCACAGTACGTCGAACTTTGAGGCAGATGGGCTACAGCAGCAGAAGACCACACCGGGTGCCACTCCTTTCAGCTAAGAACAGGAAACTGAGGCTACAATTTGCACAAGCTCATCGAAATTGGACAATAGAAGATTGGAAAAACATTGCCTGGTCTGATGAGTCTCGATTTCTGCTGCGACATTCGGATGGTAGGGTCAGAATTTGGCGTCTACAACATGAAAGCATGGATCCATCCTGCCTTGTATCAACGGTTCAGGCTGGTGGTGGTGGTGTCATGGTGTGGGGAATATTTTCTTGGCACTCTTTGGGCCCCTTGGTACCAATTGAGCATCGTTGCAACGCCACAGCCTACCTGAGTATTGTTGCTGACCATGTCCATCCCTTTATGACCACAATGTACCCAACTTCTGATGGCTACTTTCAGCAGGATAATGCGCCATGTCATAAAGCTGGAATCATCTCAGACTGGTTTCTTGAACATGACAATGAGTTCGCTGTACTCAAATGGCCTCCACAGTCACCAGATCTCAATCCAATAGAGCATCTTTGGGATGTGGTGGAACGGGAGATTCGCATCATGGATGTGCAGCCGACAAATCTGCGGCAACTGTGTGATGCCATCATGTCAATATGGACCAAACTCCCTGAGGAATGCTTCCAGCACCTTGTTGAATCTATGCCACGAAGAATTGAGGCAGTTCTGAAGGCAAAAGGGGGTCCAACCCGTTACTAACATGGGGTACCTAATAAAGTGGCCAGTGAGTGTATTTGTCTTTGTAAAGAATTGCTCGCTTATAGGCCTAGCTTTGGAGCCACTGCTGTGACACTATACAAACGCTTCTATTCTCACGCGTCTGCAGTGACGATGTAGTTACGCTGACGCGCTGCTCAAGTGCCGCTCACGCTTGTGGTGGCCGCATTGAAAGGTAACTTCGTGTCTCTCGCCATTTTGGATCCTTAAGTATAAACAACACACTGCTTTGGTGTGTCGCATTGACGTCGTCATCGTCTTGCTGCTCCCTCCCTGTTCTGTGATTGGTCCCCTAGATGAGGCGAAAATTTAGTCCATGGTATCCAGCAGCATGAATAAAATCGTGCTGCATATGTGGAAACCCAGGCTAATTATATACAGTATAATGTTGAGAATTAATATACACACTATACACTAGCGTTAATAATTTTAGGGGTCAGTAAGAAGGTTTAAGTAAATTACTTTTAATTACTTTTCTTTCATCATGAACTTGATAAAATCTGACAGACTTTCAAATTGAAATAAATAAATTAAATCTATTACCAATAAATGCTATTGTTTTGAGCTTTCTTTTCAACAAAAAATCTTGAAAAATATAATGGTTTCCACAAAAATATTAAGCAGCTCAACTGTTTTCAGCATTGATAATAAAATGTTTCTTATTCGTAATGATTTCTGAAGGATCATGTGAAGCAGGATTAATAACTGTTAAAATTTTAGTTTTTCCATCACAGGAAAACATTATAAACGCATGATATATTAAAATAGAAATTCAAATCAGATATTTTAAATGTGGGGGTGGTGATGGCGCGGTGAACGTGATTTCACCAAGTGCCACATGTTCCTGGATCAACATCTTTATTGATCCTGGATCAACTTTCCAATCAACCAATCAGATTTGAGGGACAAGTTTACAGTTTATGTCAAGCTTAGGCTTAGAACCAGGGTTAAGTACTTAAACATCAGAGTTATTCACCTTTCATTACCCACTGATTTTAGGGAAATGTTATGGGTAAGGTTAGGCTAAGGGGTAGGGATAGGGCAAGGACTACATTTTGGGACAGGAATGTTGATCCAGGACTAACAAAATATGTTGATCCAAGACCATGTCTTACTTGCCAAAATCACAGTGACCGTGATGGCGCAGTGGATAAGACACATGACTTTGGTGTGAGATACCCGGGTTCGAATCAACTGTGAGACACCAATGTGTCCCTGAGCAAGACACTTAACCCCTAGTTGCTCCAGAGGCGTGCAACCTCTGACATACAGTATATAGAAACTGTAAGTCGCTTTGGAAAAAAAGCGTCAGGTAAAAAAATTAATAAATGTAAATGGTAACAATATTAATGTATTTACTGTATTTTTTTGTATCAGTAGTTATTTACTGTATCAGCTTTGGTGAACATGATACTTCAATCAATCAATACCAAAAAAAAAATAAATAAATAAACAACAACAACAAAAAAAAACTCACAGGTATATGTTTGGGACACTTAGTTTTTATAAATGTTTACATGTTGGAAAAAAATATATTTTGTATTATTTGTATTAATTACTAATACAATTCTAATTGTTACAAACATTTTTCTTTTTTTATATAGGGGACACATGTTTGTACAGTTACAAGGGAGTTTTTATATTTCACCTCCCTCACAAAAACTGGGTAAGTGTGTGTGTGTGTATGTGTGTGTGAGAGAGTCGTGTGCTCTCTAACCCCCCGGCCCAGGGCTCTGTCTCCACCCCTTCTCCTTCTAATCAGCCATAATCAAAAGTGAAATGCGTTTTTCTAAGGAAGTAGCTGGAAAATTTCACAATCTGCATTTTCTCAGACCAAACTGATTAGAGAAACATTATCCTGCTCGCGCAGTCACTTCCAATCTACCTTTCATCTGTCTCCACAATCGCCTAATTATTTAAGCAGTGACCTCACGATGCAGTTTTACTAAAGGATGAAACACATTGGCATGACATTTCTGCCTAGATTTCTGCATGATATCTTTGGTAATGTGCTACACTCCTTTCCAGTGTGTGTGTGTGTGTGTGTGTGTGTGAGAGAGAGAGAGTGTGTGATTTGTGCATTTTTAAGAAACTGCAAGAGACTGACAAAATCATGTCTGTGTAAATGTGTAATATCTGTAAATCTCTTTGGGTTGTGTGTGTATGTGCGAGTCTGTATGTGTGAAAGGTAATCGGTTACACTATATAGCCTTTAGCAGTTTGTTTCCCAGGGGAATATGTGAGAAGTTGAGTCTTGTTATTGAGGGGTCATGATTGCAGTAGGGCTTCAGTGGCTCTCTTTGACCTACACTATATACTTATACACAAGAGTCGACTTCCTGCTTTAGGGCACCAAGCACTATATTGAGTATTGACTATATGTCAGGAAAGCGCTCACTCTTGCCAAATATTCCCTCAATAAAGATGTGTGAGGTAAAGTGTTTGGACAAAAGCTAAGAATAACTTCAAAATCAATAATGTTCCACCTTGTGCTTAGGTGGATTTGACATGTACAATTATGACAGAAAATGTTTTAGTGGTTAATGAAAATTACAATATTATTTTGGATGACTGGATTTGTATTATGTCGTCCTGTATTGCAGAGTCCTGTGGCCTGAGGTGAAATATGCATCTGTGGTTTAAACCCCA
The DNA here is from genome assembly GCF_988280905.1 of Pimephales promelas. Taxonomy (NCBI): domain Eukaryota; kingdom Metazoa; phylum Chordata; class Actinopteri; order Cypriniformes; family Leuciscidae; genus Pimephales; species Pimephales promelas. The sequence goes on along the minus strand of NC_142769.1, from coordinate 32,259,958 downwards.
TCAACTCGAACATCAAAAGAAAACAAGCAATCAGCACTCTTTAGAAATGTGTCCGTTTCTCAAAGGGTCCACTTGGGGCCAGGTTAAGAGATATCATTTTCACTCTAATAGTCGTCTGGATTGAGTGAGTTTTGACTGAATTATCGGCCCACTAGCCGCTAAAAGAAAGGAAGAAAGCGAGGGAGAGAGAAAGGGTCTGGGGGAGAGGAGGGGGCAGGCTTTGAACCTGCCGCGGGGTCTGGCCCTCTCAGCCACTCAGACGATAAGAATCCTTAGCTTGACTGAGGGAGTGGTATTTCTTTCATCTCCCTCTCTCTCTGCCTGGGGTGATTGTGTCGCTCGTTCTGTTATCGTAGGTGACTGTGTTGAATCATCATGCTTATTTGTACCTGACACCCGATCCGCAAATAAAGCAGCTTTGGAAATGGGCATTAAAACGAGGGGGACATTCCTGAGTCTGGCCAGAGGGCAGAATCCCGAACCCAGAGGCTCAGTCGAGCCTTGCAAGCAATAAGGGTCGTGACCTCTGTGAGTGCAAGAAGAACACTTCCACTTTTGAAAAAACAAAAAAAAACTATTTGGGTGGAAAATATAATTTTTTCAAACATGCACTTTTTTTTTTTTTTTTTAATAATTGCATTCCAATGAAACATACAATTGGTTGTCATTAATTACATTACCAATCAAAGGTCTGGAACAATTAAGATTTATGTTTTTGAAATAACTCTCTTATGTTGACAAAGGCTGCATTTATTTGATACACAGTAAAACATTAATATTGTGAAATATTATAAATAAGCATATTGGAATGATCTGAAGGATCATGTGACGGTGAAGTAATGGAAGTAAAAATACATAAAAAAAGAGTTAAAACACAGTATTATGTTTTTAACTCTATTTTGCTAAAATAAATGCAGCCTTGGTAAACATTTTAAATTTTGTTGTTTTACAAAAAAAAAACTTAAACAACAACATTTAAAAATCTTAATTACTCCAAACTTTTGTATTCAATAATGCAATGAATAATTAATTTCATTTATAACTGTTTAACATAAATGCGTACATACAACACATAAATAATAAACAACTGTACATGATGACAAAAATAACCACAACACTCCTCAGAAGTTCAGAAACTATTCTGGGTGTGGATTCTTTGAAGAAACTCAGATGCCGCATTAGAAGTCATGTTTACTACATGTGTGTCAACAAAATCGTCAATGGCCATACATAGTGTCACACTTTATTTTACTCAAATGGTTTAGCGTTGAGGTGAGCATGCTAGGTTTTGACAAAGATTCAAGTTTTCTTGGTTACCTACCAGAGCTCAATCTGAGAAGTCTTCATATATCTCACCTAAGCCAGCGTAGAGATAAATACCAGAGGTTTGAGTAATCAATGTGAGACTGAAGAAAGTTATGTATAGTCACAGTAATAATTGTAGGCCTCTTTAGGATTTAATAGGTGTGCATTACATCTCGCTCCTTTACTGTGACTCTCTCTCTCTCAGCCTTCTACATTGTTTCAATGCTAGAGGAAAAGAGAAATCACATTTCTATCAGGTTAAATTGGGCTGGGCAGTGTTATCAGTCGGGGAGGGGCTGGCTGTGACAGGAGCCTCTCTGGAGTGATTAATAGCTGCTGGGCTGAGGCCAGGCTTTTTCTGCCTGCGTGGAGGAGCCGGCTGGAGGGCAGGCCCGATAAGCACTGCTCTTATTACCCCAGAGATGACTTGAGTAGGCCACTTTAGCTGGGCTGGAAAAGAGGGGGCCTGGCTGCGACACACTAGTTCACTATACGACTAATTGTAACATTCCATATTTACCTCATGAATGGTCAGATCTGCCCACTTTAACAGTCTGCGGCAGCTTTGTGTCCTCTGAGACTTTTTTTTTTCTTTTTTTTTTTCTCCTGCTGCCACAGTAGGTGAATGCCATGGCACAGCTACTTCGGTAGCTGTTTGTTCAGGTCTGTCCACAGGTAACCATCAATTATAGTTCTGATTAGTTATTCACAGTGCCTCTGGACAAACAAACTTTCTGCAGATGTGTTTTGGTAATCTGTGAAAAACTGTTTTAGCCCAAGGGTGACTCCTGGTGTTGCCAAGAGCACCTGTCTGCTACCTCTACCTTTCCCCCCCCCCCCCTTTTTTTTTTTTTTACCAGGTTTATTATTTTTTTGAAGGCACATTGTTGTTGTTGTGTCTCTAACAGTCTATGATCTGTCTTATATAAAGAAACTGTCTGTACATCCATATCCAGACTTTACCAGCACTCAGACAATAGCTTATTGCAAAAGACAAGCCAATAATTTAGCGGCTGGCTAAGGAATACTAGTAATGAGATATATCAACTTTTGTGCGGAGAGTTCTCAAAAAGATGATGAACTATTTTTCCAAACAAGCCTTTACTCATAAATGATCTAACAGAGGTGTGACACTGCGAGAAATCACTTTTTTTTTTCCTGTAAAATATCTGAAGAATCATAAGATACATTATGATTATTATTATTTGAAAATTATTAGCTTTAGCATAAATATCCCATTAACAATTTTAGACTATTTTCCATCAATTTACTATTTGCAATTATGTGACATTTATTATTCACCACTTATTATTAAAATATATGTATTATTATTTTATGTAATTTAAATATTACATATCTAGATTGATTCATCTCCTTTCTGGATTGTTTATTTAACAATGACTTTCTAACTTTTACCTGCCTATTGAAAAAGAAAGCTCTGCCATCTAAAGGTCCAGGTAAACAGATATAGAAGATCCATCAGGTCCAGACAAACTCTAACTGGGTGTACAGAGTTTTACCCTTTAATATAATCAAGAGTATCAGTTATAACTGGGCTGCTAAGCTCCTCCCTCCCTTCCTTACTTTCTTTTTTCCTTAACCCTTCTCTATCTCTCATTCTCATTATTGTCATTGCTTATCATCAGGCTGAAACTCTTGAGAGCTTTTTGGTTAGAACAGTACTGGCAGACTCTATGCACGTCTATGAACTGCTGTCTGGCCTGGCTGCTTTGTGTTTCTATACCCACAGCATGCATCAAAACACAAGAATATGGCCTTATTATAGCATTTGAAGTCAATATGTATTATAAAATCAATCTAGATGGGGATACAGCCATCCTTCTAATTAGAGGAGGTGACTGGAGATTGATTTTTAATTGCAAAAGTAATTACATGGGGCAGATAGCCAGTGACGTTTGATTATCTGTGTGATTGATTAAAAGGCCTTGCGAGGGGAGTGGACTGGCAGGCTGCAGAATCCAGACAAAAGAGAAAATTAAAAAAGTTGTCCCGTTTGTAATCACACATTTCAAGGGTGAAATTACAAAGCCAAACATCCCCCATGAGATCAGAACCAGTTACAATGTGTGCAGACGCGCACCCACGCTCTAACATGTTTCTCCACTTGCAAAGCACTCAACGTTTTTTTCCGCCTCTCGATGGACGTAGAATAAAAATGTGATCCTTGATTATTCTTCACAGTCTAGATTCATCTGCCATAAAGCCTTATTTAGAGACAGAGAGAATGTGAGTGAGATAGAGACAGAGATGTGGAAAGATACGTCTTATCTCTCTCTGTGATTTCTCCTTCCCTCCGTTCCATCTATGCTGTCATCACCGAGCAATAGGTGTCTTCACCTGCCAATTGTAGTGCTCTGTGTGATAAGCAACCCTAGCAAATAAACATGTGAGTAAACATCTTATCGCTCAAACTGTCAGGAAACCCCCACAGAATAGGCTACTCATCTTTATTTATCTGATTTGTCACTCTTCAGAGCCAGACTGAGGAAGTGAGCTGTTGACTAGTCAAACTCATAAAGAAATGTTAAACCGCAGATGGATTGTTCAATGTTAGTGTTATTATGCTGTAGGACTGCAGGTTTGCTCTGATTTGAGGGTCTGCCCCCTCTTAAAAAAAAAAACAAAAAAAAAACATGGTGGATAAAAGACTTGGACAAACTTTTAGTGTGTTTCTGTTCTCAGATGCATGTAATCTCTCTCGTGTAGTCAGCTCGTTTTAATCTCATACCGCTCAAGCCCACCTGTCCCTAATAAGCTCTTTAGTCGCTGCTGTCAAACACACAGCAATACTCTCTCACACACACTTTTTTTTTTTTTTTTCATGGTGGGGACTTTACATGTATTGTTTCTATAATGAGCTAATGATGTTTCTGTCTCCTAACCCAAAACTTTTTGCATTATTTAATGTTTATTTGAAAGAACACAGTACAAATTAAGCTCAGTCTCATTTAGCATTTGTGTTTACCACACAAAAATATAGCCTAATTTTGATTTGTTCCTCATTTTCTTAATAAACAAACAAAAAAACGCCACCATTCAAAAGTCAGCCAGATAAAATGGAAAAAATAAAATCACTCTTGTCAAGCCTTGTGCAGGATGCAGAAGACGAAAGGAACTCGATGTAGATACTTTATTAACAAACTTAAACGGGTCATGAACTGGCTTTTTAAAATTTTATTATATTGTTTTCTGAGGTGAACTTATGACCTTCGCTTGGTTTTTGCATTCAAAAACATCAAAATGAAAAACTAATAAGCTATTTTCTACCCTAGCTTTGAGACCAGCTCAGAAACGCATGGTTTTTATGGGCGTTTTGCACGGAAGACTTGGAAGTAAACGCCCACTGTTGTGAGTGGATAACAGTTTTGCATATTATAATGAGTTTTTCAACTTACCTCGTTGGTGTACATGGGGAAAATTGTTTTGAAAACGTCCAATGTTGTAAAATGGCAACCGGAATGATTCGCCCATATGTTCGACCCAGAGTCCGCGTGATGCACAATTCCTGTCGGATCCATATAGACGGCACAGCACTGTTCTTTACTCCTAATCGGTCTGCAAATCCAGTCTTGTTTACAAGAAGAAACGAGAAACAGGCTGGTAAGTGAGGGAGTGAGTTCAGGTGTGGAGACGAGGAGGATTCTGGGTAGTGTAGTCCAGACAAAGATAGACTGGTGTAGACGATGACTGTGGCTGCGTTCCAGTCCAAAATTGTCATACCCTTCACTCGCTAACTTCCCTCTGTCTCGTTCACTCAGATGTACGTCATTGCCTACATTGCACGAGTGCCCACTACTGGCGGAAACCGCAATGAGCTGAACTGGAACGTCCAAAGCCCTTGATCACTTTGAATCAGCTATGAGTTGATTTATTATTTACTTTTGTCCCTTTAAGAATTTGTTTAATGCAGCATCCACATGGAAATAGGTGTGTTTGGGTTATTTTAAAATAAAGAAGTAAATTATAATTAATATATCATATAGTGTTTGCTGGTGATTAGACGATCTGTGGTCACGTCACAATCATACTGCATTGTGGGACATATAGATGCCTGAAGTGTACATTTGAAGTAGACTCGCTCCCTCGGTCTAAATCGAGGGAACGAGTGTCTGTCCATATAAACTTCCCTCGTTCACACGAAGTGGAACGCACTTCAAAATGGCAGCAGGGATTCCCCCGAGGGGAAGTGCTTAGGGAAGTTCACAAGTGCGTGTCTAAAAGTGGACTGGAACGCAGCACTAGACAACTCTCTTATGCTCACCAATATTGCATTTTTAAATCTAATAATAATCAGTATGTCAAGTCTAATTTAATCAGCAATATTGTGAAATATTATTACAAATGAAAATATGCTATTTGAATATATTTTAAAATGGAATTTATTCCTGTAATGAAAAGTTTAATTTTCAGCATCATTACTCCAGTCTTCAGTGTCACATGATCCTTCAAAAATCATTCTAATATGCTGATTTGCTGCTCAAGAAACATTTCTTATTATGACAACTTTTTTTTTCTTGAATTAACTTATTTTAAATCATTTGGAACATAATATATTTGCTGACTCGTTTGATCAATATAATCATCAAATTATTCAATATAGTGTAAGTAAATAAAACAATTGTGGGTAAAGTGAGGCACTTAAAAGGAAGTTTAAAAAAAAAAAACTTGTGTATTATTTGAGCTGTAAGTAAACTATTGAAACAGTGAGTATTTCAAAGTTTATATAACACTTGAAAAGATCTTTAAAAAACGTTTTTTCTAGCAATCAACATTGTCACAGTTTCTCATAACAAGTGCTAGGGACTCATAGGGACATTTGGTCCTCACTAGGCAAAACCTGATCCACACACATCTGTCTATTCGGCCCCAGCCCTTCTAATGTGGAAATACATTTATTTCTCACTGTATGACATACCTATAAATTACACCTTGTTGAGGTGTGCTTTAGTATGGATTGTTGAGCTGGCGCTGTGACTTGAGTGAGAGGTTTGAGTCTTTAAGCCCCGAGTCAGGGCACCATTTATGGGTTTAATTTACAAGGACTTGCCTAGGGGATACCTCCATCCTTTATGAAGTGGTATTAGGGGGCCTATTTAGTTGTCATGGCAGAGATGTGCACAGTATGGTGCAAAAGAGGAGAAACCAATGAGAAAGATGAAAGTGATGGAGAGGGAAAGAGCTAAGGAGGGACTAGGGAAAAAAAAGAGATTTTAACTGAATATGACTGTCCTTTTAACTGAATGCTTTCTGTAGGCACGATATTTGAAGTATATAAAGTGAGAGACAGAGGAAAAGAAAAAGACAGACCCCCCCTGATATCATGCCCCCTAAGAATGTGCTTAGTCTGTATTGGCTTAAACAGAAGTAACCCGGGGGTCAAAACAGCCTCTGTGACTTCTATAGCTGCGCTAAGAGGGACCTCCCCACCACTGCAAAAACTGAAAAAGAAAGAAAGACCAAAGGAGTAGAAGAAGATGCGGAGTACAAGGAGGAGTGGGAGAGGGGAAATCATCACAAATATGGCTCTCAGCTTGGGGCATGGCAGCGAGCTCACCAGGCGAACACAAAGCGGCATCACTCATTAAATTTCCATGAAGTTTACTGAATTTATATAGCAGCAGGGTTTATCCAGGCAAAGAGACTGTGACCAGTGCCTGTGGTAAAATACACACACACACACACACACATAGACTTAATAGTGTCACAATGCAGGTCCAGGAAGATGCTCATTCCCACCCCTGGAGCCCCTTCATAACTTGAGAGAAGTATAAGAGAGAACAACAACCGCTAGACATAAATAAGGACATTCATATTAGATACCGGTACATTGTAAACATGATAAATCTGTAGTCTAGATTGACTGATAAACATGGACATGGTATATGCCCAACACAGGCTCATTGGAAAAATGTACCCGTGATCAAATTTTTGGACAAGGGAAAATGCGTACCAATACGTACATTTCACTGCAGTTTGACGAAATGCACACTAGAGGCAGTAAAATAGCAAGCAATTTTTTTTATAGTTTTCGCACACAATTATGATTACAGAGGCAGATTGGTTTTATGGATTTTGGGGTGGTGATGGTGCATTGGATAATACACATGTCTTTTGGTGTCTTGTCTTTATCTTTGGTGTCACATGTGAGGGTTCGAATCCACTGTGAGACACCAATGAGTCCCTGAGCAAGACATTTAAATCTTAGTTGCTCCAGAGGTGTGTGACCTCTGACATATATAGCAATTGTAAGTCGCTTTAGATAAAAGCCTCAGCGAAGTGAATAAATGTAAATGTAATTAACGCTTGTTTTCACAGAGCTCCTTGCACAATTATGTTACGACCTCAAAACACTTTTACCAAAGTTTTTTTTTTTTTTTTTTTTTACCGAACTTTTACCAGCTCCATATGTTCGGTTTTACTGACAAAAAAAACTTGTACGGTAGCTCAACTGGTACAGAATTGTAGGCCTACTTGCGATGTGGAGAGCTAAAAGAGCATGGAGACAAGAGTTAAAAAAAGCTCAAATCTCTTTGTGCTGTTTGTGTTTTTGTCACACTTGCTTTTAACATCGGGTAGGTTAAGGCTTTAGTGCAGGTGTACATTATTTTTAAACGGAGCATTAATCTTTTAGCACCACTCACCAGACTCTGACAATTCAGAACTGAGGTGAAACGTACAGACTCCAACGTATTAAATTCTTGCTATATTCACGTTCATCTGTTCTGGAAAAAAAAATAAGCAGGATTTTATGTCCACTCACTGGACATTTCACTTTAAAACTGTCCCGAAACGTATTGCCACAGGTATGTTTTTCTAATGATCCTGGGCTGTATACACCACTGAAGTTGCTGTTGTGTCATTTAAATGATTTACTTATTGATTCATTGACTTAATAGGCCCTTATTATTGCTGTTATTTTTATTGATGTTATAAGTAAAAATCATTATTAACAACAATTATTTAATTTTGAAATAAATGAGAATGAGAGGTAATACAATTAATACATATTCTTTCAATAATAATAATTCTTGTTTTTGGTTACAGTGTGAGAGCCCACAACTGTTGTCACTGCTGTAATGTATCTGACACAGCCCTCTGAAGTAATGCGTCTTCTGTCAGTATTACCTGTAGAGTGTGTTCAGATCAAGCTCTCTGTGACATGTACTCTTCTTCGTCCTCAGCTATGGTGCATGACAGCTCATTTACACAGAACACACTGGATCACTCTCTGTCCACGGCATATGAAAAGCGGGATTAATTGTGTAATTCCGGGCTGACTGTCGCTGATAGCTGGTAATGATGTGTGCGGGGTGTCCAGTTGAATCGCGGCAGCGTGGCTTCTGCCAGCAGCCGGTTGGATGGGACTCGCTCGCTGTTCATCTCTCTAATGAGACATTTCGGGGAGAAGACGAAGCGACCTCTGGGCACCCAATTGGTCATCACTGGCGAATTCCAATCGGGAGGATGAAAGTTAAAACAACTGTCATTTTCACAAGGTACCCTGCAATGGCTTGCCAACCGACCACATCGTTTTGATGGTTCATTTTTCAGCATGGCACTTGGCCGAGAAACTGGCAGCCATACACTATTGTCAGCGCTCAGTACGGCAGAATCGGACTCTGGGAGAGGTGCCACTGGCCGCTGACCCTGCAGAGCGCATCTTGTATGTGGGCCGGTATCTCGTCTTCAGTCCCGAGCCCAGCAGATCGTCACGCACATCATGCAATGCTGCTCGTCTGTTTCTTGGCATGTCTAAACTGTCAGAAAGGGGTCACCCCCACCTCTTCCCCCTCTTCACTGTCCTAGCGACCCGTGTGTGTTTGTGTATGCCTCTGCTGTTCCCTGCTTTTCTGCCAGTAGGTCCATTTTATCCCCCATCAGAGAGGCTGATTGTGAAAAAGAGGGGGGCTTTAAAGTGTAAACCACATGAAAAAACAAAGGGCTTAGGCAAATCAGATAGCTTCGACAACAACAAACACACATCCACTAATCTGCTTAGGGAAATTAATGAACAGGAGAAGAGAACACCCCAACATCCGCATCTCTCGCTCCTACAAATGGATGGAGGGAGGGATGGAAGGATAACGATCCCGCGGCCGCCGGGAGGAGTTAGTGCAGTGGATCAGGCGGAAGGTGAGAACGCTGCTGTTGCGTGCATGTGTGTGTGTGTGGAGGGTGGGATTAGTGGCAAGCTCCCACCAGAATCAAACAGGACTCTGCCAAAGGCATCTTTTCCCTCCCAGCCCAAACTTCAAAAACTCCACCCTAAGCTGGAAGTAGGTGTCTGTAATCCACTCTGTGGGGAAAAATCTATGCGGCAGGCGCAATGCTCATCCTTTCATCCCTGCAGTCGTTCGGTCTTGCTCACTTTTCTCGTTCTCACTCTTCCGCTTGTCCTGGGAACATAAACTTTTGCACTGTGCCCTCTCTAGGATCTCAGGGCACATTGCTCTGATGATGATTTAATTACGGATAGCAACATTACAGAGACTGAAAAATGACCAGAACTCATGTTATTCATTAAAATATCATTATTTTAATAGTTCTTGCTACTGTTGTTGCTGATGTTTCCGTATAATGACTCAATGTTGGATGGATGATCTATCTAAGAATATTCTTGAGAATATACTCATTTACTCCTCATGTTAAGCTTGTTTGATTTTCTTTTGTCAAAAGGAGTTTTGACCATAAAATTATTGATTTATTTATTTATTTTTTTCAAAACTGAGTGGGCAATTGATTAAGATTTTAATTTGACCAATCTCTTTAAAAGTATACAAAATATAAGAAAACAATTAAGATGGATTTGTTATCATTTACTGAACTTTTTCTGCACTCATAACTATTAAAGATTCTCATTCAAAATAGATGTTGGGAGGCAAAACACGTTAATACTTGAACATCTTTAAATTCTGTTCTTTTCACAGGTCTGTCTCTGCTCATCTCACGGTTGTCCTCATTGATAGTGTGGTGGATCGATGGCTTTTTTTAATGGCTCTGTGGTTGAGCGATGCTGAGGCTTACCGTCAGAGCACAGTGCTCCTCTATTTCATGACTCCTATCCCACTTGATGGAATTTATTTTCACTTTTATGCTCCCATTTCATTTTAAGTTAAATGTTACATAATAGGATGTGGATTTTAAAGGTTATGCAGGAGTTGAAGCTTTCCTCAAAGGACAAGAGACATCCACAGACCAAACTAGCAAATCAAAACTTTCTCCTTTTTTATATAAGTAAGATTATACTTATATATTATATTTAGTTGTTTTTTTTTGTTGTTGTTGTTGTTTTTTTATAAAAAAGTGGCACAAGAAGCATTCTACACATCCCATATATTTTTCGTATTTCAGCAAATCCCTTCCTTGGTGTCATCACACAGAGTCAGTCATAGTCATGTTTCATATTTATGTTGCATAGCCAGAGGATATTTATCCACAGGAGCGTGGGGACCATGCAGCAAATGCTCAAACTCAAAGAGTGTTATCAGGGGCTACTTACTAATTGCAGTGTCCCATGGAAGAGCAAGCAAAACCTAAAGCACCAACGTGTGTAATTATGCTGTAATCGCTGGTAATTATAGTTCTAAAGCTAGCACACCTCTCAGCAGCCTGCGGGCAGGTATATTCCATGCCTCCCCCAACTCTAGATCAAGAGCCTAGATAGGTCTTGCATGGAGAAAAGGGATTAGTTTTCCACAGCAGCGTTCATGGAGAGTCTCTGGTACCCGCTTGTCAGATTTGTTGTGGTTTTTGTTCATTTTTCAGATGCGATTTCACACACAGAAAGCATAAACATGTAGAGAAAACACAGGAACGTTGAAGAACTCCTCCATGAGGGGAAACAGGTTAGCGCTGCAGCTCAGACAAATCTCAGCACAAAAAGTGCTTTTTGTGCCTATTTGTGTCACTTCTCTGTGAGCGCATGTGTGTGTGTGTGTGTCCATATGACGGCTCTTTGTGACTGTCCTCTGGTGTTTGGGAGCTAAACTGCCGTGCTGTGCTGGTCTCATTAGTGAGCCCCCACTGGGGTGCTTCATGAAGACATATGGGCAGGGAGAGAGCCCTCTGCCAGACTGCATCCTCTGAGCCTGTCAGCTAGTATCTCAGCCCAGCCTAATCCCTGCTTTAATTTACTCCAGTCCACCAGGCAAGCAGCAACCAACACCGGCCTCTGGGGTGCCTTCACTTCAGCCGCCGGTGACAAGGAATATGTAAAGGCCCAATTTCTCATCCGACAGGGTGACACGACGCAGTTCCGCCTGGGAACGCACCCCCGGAATCGTGCCATCTCTTCTAGTCAGTCATCTAGTCGCCAGGCCCTCACCGAGTGCTCTATAGAGGACTTTTTATTAACATGTTGATCGGAGGAGCCATTCAAGTGGAAATGTCGAGGCCGGGAGGATGCGCTTATTGATTTGCAGAGTAACAAAGCCAGAGGAGACTTGAGCAGGATTTTTTTTTTTTTTTTTCATGTGCTGTAACTTTCTCTGGCTCCCTCTCTTTCTCTCTCCCTCTTTTTAAGAGCGACTTTGATATACTTATATGGAGTGAATCAAAAGTTATTTTTCCTCCTTCTCCTAAATCTAATTCACTTATTTTCCTCAGTCTACTAATTTTCAGCAGGAATGTGCCGATAGGGAGCCAATGTTGACGGACTAAAGTAATTGCTATCAGCCTGTCATTAGACTCCGGGGGCTCTTCTCTCTTTCTCTATCTCTCGCTCTCTTTCTCTCTCACCCCACAGGGTTGAGCTCGGTCTTGCTTACAAATAGGACACTTAGGAGAGGAGAGGAATGCATTCCGTGATGGATTGGATTTTTTATGGTCAGAGCAGCTCTCCATTGCCTTTTAACTTGCTTTCTTATCCTCGCTGCCATTCTCTCTCCTCTCAGTCTCTCTCTCTCTCTCTCTCTCTCTCTCTCTCTCTCTCTCTCTCTCTCTCTCTCTCTCTCTCTCTCTCTCTCTCTCTCTCTCTCTCTCTCTCTCTCTCTCTCTCTCTCTCTCTCTCTCTCTCTCTCTCTCTCTCTCTCTCTCTCTCTCTCTCTCTCTCTCTCTCCGCCTTTCAGAGTATCATTTGCAATTTAATGCTCACCTGGGGTGAGCCCTGACAATAGCCTCCACCGTGAAATGCTCTCGGTCTTGGCCGCATGGCTAATGAAGTTGATGTTGAGCTATTTAGGTCATTGTCCCTCTACAATAACTACTTAATGCAGCTCAGAGGGAGTGGATTGTTGGAGTGGGTAAAGATTCTATTAAGTCCTTTCAAAAGCCTCTCCATTCCTCTGTCCCCAGAATACTGGACAGACTATTTCTAGGGTTGAATTTCACTTTGGGAAAGGACTGTCATTAAAGACTAGTAATAATGAACAGTGCTATTTAGGGAGATCAGCGTAATGCACTGAACAGAATTTATTTATATCAAATTACAAAAAAAATAAAAAAATTAAAAAATAAATATATATATATATATATATATATTTCATTTTTATTTTATTTATTATATTTAATTTTATATCCAAATCAATTCAATCATCCCAGCTTCTGTAGGTGTCGGTTACAAAAAAAGGTCTGCATTCTAAACATATGACCTTTTAAATAGTTTATTATTGGATATGGACATTTGTTTAATGTGCACACACACACACACACACACACACACACACACACACACATATATATATATATTATGTAAAAGTGTCTACATGAGTAAATGTAAATGCTTTTACTGACATGAAAAGAATAAAAGAGGTAAAGATTTAAAATTTGAGATCTACTAAAATGAAAACTATTTTATTTCCCAACAATTTGCAATGGTTTTCCATTTGCTGAAAAAAAAAAAAAAAAACCTAACTTTTAAATAATGGGAATGCATTTGTAATGTATTTTTAAAAAATCTCAATATATGTTAACTATTTATTTCACTAACTATTATAACTTAGCAGAACTTAATAATGAACTGGAGTTAAATGTCACTGAAGTTGTGAGGTTCATGGAGGACAAGTGTCTGCCTCTGTGTGTGATTGCGATAGGGGAGGTCTCCGTTGGATAACACAAGTTATGAATACTGTGTTGTTGTGCTTGTGTTTAGCAAGCTGTTGGAGTTTTTAAACAAGCCCATATGGTGAAAGCTACTGAGCGAGAGAGAGAGAGAAAGAGAGAAAGAAGGGGAGAGAGAGCTTGTGAGGTTAAGGGGGGCAAGCAGGGCTGGGATAGCACCCAGGCAGTATAGAGAGGGATTGAGGAAGGGAGCTCTTAAGCTTCCTTTCAGAAGCAGAGAAAGCCCTCCATCTGGCCGTGTCTTTACCCAGCCCAGCCTCAGCTCCACTCCCTGCAGGCTCACTGGCTCCTCTCAAGCAGAAGTAACTGCATCAATAGTGTAGAGCCTTTGCCACTCGAGAGTATTACATTTCTTTTCATGCTTGACTTAATCAAAAGTGGGGAAGTGAAATTTACACCTTTTTGATGCTCTTTTTCTCCCAACAGACGGAGAAGGACCATCTTAACCCATTTGATCTTCACAAGCACCCCACTAAACGGCCCAATATGCCCAACAGACGGAAGCAGGCTGGCTGCCAGTAGCCCGGTTTAGAATACGGGTCAGCATCAGAGTGACCCATGTGGAGGAGCAGTCACCCCAAAGAACGCTCCAGAAGGTTCCAAAAGCCACATAAAAATGGGCCAAGCTCCTGACTGATGATACAGCATCCCTCTGTCAGGGAGCTTTTCTTGATCACAAGCAAATACACACAAAATTGGGGAAAAATGTACAATGTGATATTTTGCCCGCCACCGAGAAGCTCATAATTATGTCCATGTTATGGCCAATATCTGATGCATAGTTTATATTAAAAATTGATTCATTTTAAAACGTTTAACGAAAAACGCGAATTCAGGCAACACAACATTATAATGTTCAGCAGTGGTTGGCATCCTATGGCAGGGGTAATCACTAAAACGTGACAATAGCTAAAAATGTGTATGTATTTCATTTAAACAAAATCCCTCAAATTTGCATAGGCCTACGGACATACATTTTGAAGTAATCATTCCTCATAATCTCATAGCCCGTTTTGGTAACACTTTATAATAACTACACACTAATAATAATTAGTTAAGTATGAGTAAACCATTTATTCATCATTCATAAAGCATTAATAGACATTAATAAGCAGTTTATAAATACAGCTATAAATGCTTTCTTCTTGATTTAAAAACATATCTATAATTTGTTAAATAATTGTATTTTCATCCTTTATTAATGATCAATTTATCATTTCTAAATGAAGAATTGCATTTTTTATGAACCAGTTTTTTGAGAGTTGTCAGTGGTTCATAAGATTACTTCGAACGTGTAAGTAAATGATTAATAAACTATTTAAATGTAGGAGCTATAAATACTATTACAATGTGAAATCCAACAAACTATTAACTTAAATTAATTTTGAGATTTGCTAAAGATTACCTCTAACAATATGCTTAGTGTTAAATTAGGTTAGATCCGAACAACCTTTTAAAATATGTTAGATCGCCTGAAATGGTCAATTAAAAATATCTCACGCATCCCATATAAAAGTACCACAAACATCACAGTATTGATCATACACTATTTCTTTGCCAACATTGTTTAGCATATGGCAGTGTTAAGATGAGGTATGTCAAGTATACATCATGCTGTTTGGGAGGGCCTGATCCCTGCATGTGTGGGCTGTAATGCGTTAGTCTGTTTGGGTCTGGGATTCTGGTCTGCTCCTAGCATGCAAGAGGTTGCTTCCAGTTGCTAGTGGCTTGACAGTTGCTCCAGGATCTCAGTTTTAATGAGTTGCCACTGCTTGGAGTCTTTAGCTCACACAAGGCTTACCGAGAAGCCAGCATCTGATTGGCCTACCATCAGGCCCTGCCCAATGTGTCTGTGTAAGGGAGAACGTATGACTTAGTGGGGATGAGTAGCATTGCTCCTTGCCCTGCCAGTGTGTATATGCATGTGTGCGCCACCGGGCCCTGGCGAGATCTGTTTACACCTCTTAATGAAGCCTGAGCCAGCAGAGTAGCTTGGCCCTTCCCCATCACCGCAAGATACATATGCACACATGCTCCTCTTCAGAAAAACACACAGTTTACAGCCGGCTTTATTTCCCATGTCTCCTCACACGGACCATGGGTTATCCGTCCGACAGCTTTTTTTAGCCCCGCCACGGTTAGCATCTCAGCACAGCTTTTGCTCTCACAGTTGTGAGCGGGGTACACGCATAAACAAGCCAAAAAATGTTGGCCTGCGATAATTAAATGCTTGTGCCTCTGTGGAAAACAACTTTTTTTTTTTTACTTCTGCCATTTCTGTTGAATTTAAATTACTATTAAGAGCGCGTCTGTGCAGAGCAGGGGTGTAGAGGGGGGTTCTGGTGTGTCACTTTGTGTTGGCCTGAAAAGAAGGGGCCCCTGTCAAGGGTGCCAAAGCCCCGCAGAGGAACTTGTCTGGGATCGTGATGTCCCGACAGCTCTTCTCTGACAAGATACATAGTTTCCATTCACGAACATACGGCTTATTGGTTACTATAGTTTCCCTAATGCTCAACTGAAGGCGCTGCCTAATCTCCTCAGAATGGGTTAAAAGGGGCCGATGTTTCGAGCCTTCAAAACCACATGTTGAGAGTCAAGGGAGCAGTAAGCACAAAGAGTGTCTCTTCTGGCTTTGATGTGCCGTATCTGGGCTAGAGAGAGGAGAGAAAAGGGTAAGGAACGAAGTTGGCCCCTACACACATGGGTTAGACAGAGGTTTACAATGGCGGTGGCTGAAGCAGGGGGTCAGCGGGACAAAAAAGAGAGCGGGAGAGAATGGGAGTGAGAGAAAGAGAGAGAGATTGCGCACTAATACTACTCACACGCGAAGGGCTTAGAGCTCTCAGTAGAGCAGAGGTACATTAAACAAGATTACATCTGACTGAGCGTGTTTTCTTGCCCAACATGACACACACTTTCGCTCTCTTTCTCTTTTTAGCACACACACATACAATTTTGCTCTCAAACTCATTTTCTTATTCTCTCATACATAAGCAAACACGCATACAAAGGCTCTCAAACATCATTAAACACTTCTTTTTCATCTTAATTTCAGATGGTCACGTAAAATAGTGCATGTGTTAAGAGGATTTTTGGATGGAGAGGATTCAGTAAATCAGCGCTTTCAGGGTGTTCCTTCTAAATTCATGGAATTTTATATCCTAGGTGTTGATTTTTAGTCTAACTGATAAACAGATTTCACTGAGACATTTGATGTGTGAAGAAAACTTCACTTGTTTACAGAATATTTTTAAGGTGTGCCATTTCCAATCAAGCCGCACGTTTGTTTAAAAGTGTAAACATTATTAATTGTGTGTAGAATACATAAAACGCTTGCTATGCAATTAGTTAGTGGACAAATTACGTAAACTGACAAGTTTGTGAAAAGTCTCCCTGAATCAATGGAGCACACTACTGTGATTTCAATGCTAACTTCCCACAACCACCTTTGCTTACAGTCAAACAAGTACTTAGTATTTTTTTCCTGATTATCATATTACATGGAAAATGGGAATGATACTGATTCTGTCCAGCTGTCTCATATATATCTTACAGTTATAAATGCAGAAGCTTTTTTGTAGAACATTGTGTAGAAACAACCTGTGAACATATGCCGTGTTGCCCCTGCTTCTACCCGAGTCTTTAGAGGCTGCGTGTCTTTTGCAGTCACACATATTATTCGTCCACATGCTGTGTTGTTTTAATCCACAGAACCGCACTTACTCTCTAAATTTCTCAGCGGCCAATGGTACGGCTTCCCTACTGATTGTGTGGTTTATGGCAGATTTTAAATCAATTAAGTATGTAATTTGTAACAACTGCTGGAGCTGGTTTAGACCCTAAACAATTGGGCTCGGATAACTGGCCTTTAGTACGCTCTCAATGGGCTTACATTGGACTGAATTAGCTCGCATATTAATGACCAGACACAGAGCTTCAGCCATTCACTCAGACCAAATCTGCTTATGCAAATAGGCCATGAATTCAGTTCAAAGCAGTGTCTTTAAAAGACACGCCCCCCTCCCCGCCATCTCTCTGCACAAGTCTTACCCCTGAGGAGAAACTGACATGAGAAAAGTTAGAACACTTGTCCTCCACTCAATCGCTCTCTTTCTCCGTGTCTCTGTGCATGATCCAGCTATCTGTGCTCAGTGTGGGTATTGTTGAATTGGTTTATATGTGAATGTGAGGTCCTTGTGACAGGGGGTGAGATTATTCAGCCAATTGTGACAGTGTGTTCCAAATGTGGTATTCAGCAAGGGGGGGTAAGTCGAGCCCAACCAAGTTCATGCCCCTGCTTGAGGGAGCAAAAATAGAAAGAAAGAAAATGGGCAAAAGAAAGAATGAAATAGAGGCATGAGGGTTCGGCATCCCCCCATACATTTGTTAAGGAACTGAAGTCTTTGTTCTCTTCGGGTTGGGTTTAAAAGGCCCTGTCATATTGATGCGATTGAAATGATATCTTCAACCACAATAGCAGCTCTCTATTTCTAAGGACAACTCAAAGCTCTATTGTTCCTTTTATTGAAAATGTTGTTTGGATACATGCACATATGTGGAATTAAAACAAGTTGTTGTAAGACGTTCAGCTGTAAAATACCGAACATGATTCAAAGCTATTACGCTGTCAAGTGTTATGAGGCATTGTCCTGATATAGACTACAGCTCTTGTGGTGTTAATAAAATTGGCTACACTGGTTATTTATCCAGGAATTTCTGCACTCTATTATTCCAGTGAGATCAACTTATCCTTAACATTTAAATGTAGATATTCACTTTTTTTTATGTTTATGAAAGAATCTCATATGTTCACCAATACTGCATTTTTCAATTAGAAAACATTAAAAACAGCAATATTCTGAAATGTTATTACATTTTAAAATAACTGTTTTCTATTTTAATACATTTTAAAATGTAACTTATTCCTGTGATGGCGAAGCTGAATTTTCAGCAATATTTAGTGTTACATAATCCTTCATAAATCATTCTAATGTGCTGATTTGCTGCTCAAGAAACAGTTCGTATTATTATCAATGTTGTAAACGCGGCTGCTCTCTGCTTAATGTTGAAACCTTGAAATTAAAGAAAATGATGAAAGAAAAGCATTTATTTGCAATAAGTTTTTGTAACAGTGATATTTGACTTTCACTTTTCGTCAATTTAATGTATCTTTGTTGATAAAAGTATACATTTCTGTAAAAACAAAAAAACAAAAAAAAACATACTGGCCCAAAACTTTTGAATGGTACTGCATCTATAGACACACGTTTTGTATATATCGTGTAAAAGTAGTTCAGTAGACGTGACCATAGTCATTATTGTAATTTTGCTCCTTATGCAGAATTTTATTTATTTATTTATTTATTTTTAAAAAGATAAATATGATGATTAAATATCACAAAACATTTTTTTGCAAGCCTGTTTCACTGAAGCCATTATTATTATTATTATTATTATTATTATTATTAAGCTTTGAACTTAGTTCAGCATCTTTAGACCTGACAGCATGGCACACTTAAGTTCTACTTTATAATGTGCAGTCTCTTAAGGAAACTTTGGGGAACAGGCATTACTCCATAATAAAATAATGGAGTAATGATACAACAAATATAAATCAGTAGTGTACAGATACAGTGCCTCACTGCTGCTGTGTGCCATCACAACAGTGACTACAGCTAGAAGACAAGACACAATGCTTTTCCTCTCACACTCTTTCCATCTTTCTTGTTTCTCTCTTATGCCCTCAACAACTATGAGTACTTTAAAGTAACTAGAGAGCAAAACATACACAGACAGAGAGAGAGAAAGAGAGAGAATACTTTAGTAGATGACAGGTCTTCCTCGGCCACGATAATTTGTCTTTGTGTTGACAGTCTGGTAGCTCCACGTGACATGGCTACAAAGGAAGGGTGGCAGATCTGTACTCAGCCACTATTTCACTGGCCCTCTTGACACCCGAGCCCCCGTACCCCCTCCTACAGAACCCCTTCTCCAGGTCACCTCTTCCCAGCAGGAGCTGTCGCTTCTTTGCAAGCATAACCAAATAATAGGGCTTGTCACTGGCCTTGTCCTTTGTGGTATTTTTTAGCAGTAAGAAAAATGCGAAGACTCCATTGTAGTCATTAATTTTCCCATCCTTTTCCTTCAGCCCTCTGCACTCTTCCAAAACAACAAGAGCCGGAATCCCTCTCTTTCATCCAGACAATTGAATTTCTGCTTTCTAAAGTTGCTCTCTTTGTGAGTGTTTGCTGTTAAGAGAGAGAGAGAGAGAGAGAGAGAGAGAGAGAGAGAGAGAGAGAGAGAGAGAGAGAGAGAGAGAGAGAGAGAGAGAGAGTAGTCTGGTAGGAAGGGGGGGTTCACCTGCACCCGAAAGATATATTTTTTTAACCTAGTTTTTTGTAATCCTTAAGGTGTCTAGAAAATGAATTGTGATGTTCCCCGCGCAAATTTTTGTCCCATATGTGATTTTTTGTATCATCTTTTGTGTCCGTGCTTGATTTTTGGCTGCGGAAAATGAAAACTTTAAATCTACATAGAATCTGAACAATACATCATACAGACACAATCTACCCCATTTTCTCTTCGTCTTTGCATGAGGAATTGATAGATATGAGGATTGTCTTGATCAGATGATGTATAGTGCATAAAAACTCAAATAAACACCAAAAAATTTCAAAAAATTGTGACATTGGACCACTGGAACTCCTCCCCTATGGACCCTTCTGATATATGTTTTCTAACTTTTGTATTTTTACAGTCTTTAGGATGTCTAAGAAGCAAATGTTGATGATCCCCACCTGAAATATTGTCACATGTATGTATTTTCTGGCTATATTGGTTGCCACCCTGGATATCCAAAAAAGCACATATAGGCAGTCTGTTTTTCTCCTTTAGTTTTCGATTTGATAAATCTCCTCCATTTTTCATAACTGGCTATGTAAATTATTGTTGAGCACATGTTGAGCTTGTTCCCAACGTCAATTGTTGCACATTAAAAATATGACATAGATATTTTAATTAAATAATACATTTTAAGAGACAACGTGTTCAAAAATATGCATTAATTAAAAATCACATCATGTAATTAGGATTCACTGGTAATGTGAGGTTTATTTAACATACATTTTTAAACTAACTACACAAATACATAGCCTACACCATGCACCAACACACAATTAGAAAGGTCTTTCTTGGTGAAGAGCATTTAGCGTTATGGAAGCCCACATTAACTGGCAGATAATGGTCTCTCCAGATTTCTGTTAAGTTGAAAAAAAATGTTATGCTTAATAATTAATTAATTATACTTTCATTATTATTATTATTACTACTGGTGAAGGAATGTGTTTCATCTCGAGTGGGACAATCTGAACAAAATAACAACAAACATTCATGGCTCAAGTGTGGTGAACTGGACCGGTGGGATCATGATACAGGAGGTGAAACCTGAATTTGATGCCCCCAACTCTCTGGAAATTCCACGAATGCTCCCACTCTACGAGTGGAACAAGACGCGCTCCCTTATGGTAGATATACCTGAGACCCTAAATTCATCATCAAGTCTTGATTAGATGATGTATAGTGCATAAACACTCAAATGAACACCAAAAATGTAAAAATAAATTGTGACATTGGATCACTGGAACTCCTGTCCTCAGGACCCTATTGATATATGTTTTCTAACTTTTGTACTTTTACAGTCTTTATGATGTCTAAGAAGCAAATGTTGATGATCCCCACCTGAAATAACGATCTATCCATCATTAAAGTGCATCTGTCCATCATAAAAGTGCATCTGTCCATCATAAAAGTGCATCTATCCATCATAAAAGTGCATCTGTCCATCATAAAAGTGCATCTATCCATCATAAAAGTGCATCTAACCATCATAAAAGTGCATCTGTCCATCATAAAAGTGCATCTGTCCATCATAAAAGTGCATCTATCCATCATAAAAGTGCATCTATCCATCATAAAAGTGTATCTATCCATCATAAAAGTGCATCTGTCCATCATAAATGTTCTATTATTTAAAATGCAAAAAAAAAAAATAATAATAATAATAATATTTTCAAGGTGAAAAGGATTCATTTGCCTGGATCCACGCCGAAGAAAACGTCTAAATGTCACGTTTTTAATGAAGCAGCCTAATGAGTAAAATGTCTATTTTTCCGGCGTCCCCCAGCTCCTCGTTTAAGCAAAAGGTACGCTAAAATAATGTATTACATCGACGTTAAACCACGTTAACCGTGTTAACCATAACCTTTTAAATACTCGACCTAGTTCCGTCAGCAACGGGAAGAAACTCCTGTAACTTCAGTGCCCAACCCGTATCACGACAAGACGTGAAATAATCACGTTGGTCCATTTTGGAAAACGTGTAGATGTCACGGTTTAGTTTAAACTCAAAACCATAAATAGGGCTATACTGCCCTCTTGTGTCAAATTATATTTATTTTTCCGACAATTAAAACCAAACCCGCGATAAAACCCCATCCAATTCACCCTTGAACTCAACAGATTCAGTGGCTCAGTTGATAAAGCGTTGGGCTTTAATCAAGAAGCCCTGAGTTCAATTCCCATTCTTGCTTATGTTCAATTGTTGTGATTATATCAAACAAAGTGGCCAAAACAACATTTCTTCAACCCGGTATCATGACAAGACGTGAAATAATCACGTTGGTCCACTTTTGAAAACGTGTAGATGTCACGGTTTAAACCCCCTCAAACGTGAAACTTACACTTAAACTTAAACTTACCATCACGACCTATTAGTTTTCATTAAACCGAGTAAAAATGGAATTTTGTTTTATTGACGATCACTGAGAAATGGTCTATTATTTAAAAAGCAAAAAACATTTATTATTTTCAACGTGAAAAGGATTCATTTGCCTCGATCCAAGCCGAAGCAGCCTAAATAGTCCACTTTGGAAAATGTGTAGATGTCACAGTTTAACCCCCTCAAACGTGAAACTTACACGTTTGCGTTAACACACTCCAGTGGAGAGATATCCAGATGTTATTCGCCTCTGCCATAACGACCTATCGGTTTTCATTAAACCGAGAAAAATGGAATTTTGTTTTATTTACGATCACTGAGAAATGTTCTATTATTTAAAATGCAAAAAAAAAAAAAAAAAAAACATTTATTATTTTCAAGGTGAAAAGGATTCATTTGCCTGGATCCACGCCGAAGAAAACGTCTAAATGTCACATTTTTAATGAAGCAGCCTAAATATTCAGCTTTGGAAAATGTGTAGATGTCAGGTTTTCATTAAACCGAGAAAAATGGAATTTTGTTTTATTTAGGGTCACTGAGAAATGTTCTATTATTTAAAATGCAAAAAAAAAATAAAAAAAAAAAATAAAAAAAAAAATTATTATTTTCAAGGTGAAAAGGATTCTTTTGCCTGGATCCACGCCGAAGAAAACGTCTAAATGTCACATTTTTAATGAAGCAGCCTAAAATGTCTATTTTCTTGGGCGTCCCCCAGCTCCTCGTTTAAGCAAAAGGTACGCTAAAACAACGTATTACATCGACGTTAAACCACGTTAACCATGTTAACTATAACCTTTTAAATACTCGACCTAGTTCCGTTAGCAACGGGAAGAAACTCCTGTAACTTCAGTGCCCAACCCGTATCACGACAAGACGTGAAATAATCATGTTGGTCCACTTTGGAAAACGTGTAGATGTCACGGTTTAGTTTAAACTCAAAACCATAAATAGGGCTATGCTGCCCTCTGTGTCAAATTATATTTCTATATTTATTTTTCCAACAAATAAAACCAAACCGTCAATAAAAATTCATTCAATACACCTTTGAACTCAACAGATTCAGTGGCTCATTTGATAAAGCGTTGGGCTTTAAGCAAGAAGATCTGAGTTCAAATCCCATTCTTGCTTACGTTAAATTGTTGTGATTATATCAAACAAAGTGGCCAAAACAACATTTCTTCAACCCGGTATCACGACAAGACGTGAAATAATCACGTTGGTCCACTTTTGAAAACGTAGATGTCACGGTTTAAACCCCCTCAAACGTGAAACTTACACATAAACTGAAACTTACCATCACGACCTATTGCTTTTCATTAAACCGAGAAAAATGGAATTTTGTTTTATTGACGATCACGGAGAAATCGTCTATTATTTAAAATGCAAAAATTTTTTATTATTTTCAAGGTGAAAAGGATTCATTTGCCTCGATCCACGGCGAAAAAAACGTCTAAATGTCACATTTTTAATGAAGCAGCCTAAATAGTCCACTTTGGAAAATGTGTAGATGTCACGGTTTAACCCCCTCAAACGTCAAACTAACACGTTTGCGTTAACACGCTCCAGTGGAGACTATCAGAATCCAGAGTTTTAAAAAAAAAAAACGTGAGGAATAACACTGTCGTTTTTTTTTTTCTGGTCGAAATTTTGAATTTCGATATCTCAGCTCTGGAAGGGTCCAGAGCCTCCATTATGGCACTCAGGTCTATGTCTCGTGGCCCTCTATCAGAATCCAGAGTTTTGAGAAGATTGGGGATACTTAATTTTTCGCCCCCCAAAAAAAACGTAAGGGGTAACACTGTCGTTTTTTTTTTCTGGTCGAAATTTTGAATTTCGATATCTCAGCTCTGGAAGGGTCTAGAGCCTCCATTGTTGCACTCAGGTCTAAGTCTCGTGGCCCTCTATCAGAATCCAGAGTTTTGAGAAGATTGGGGATACTTAATTTTTCACCCAAAAAAAAACATAAGGGGTAACACTGTCGTTTTTTTTTTCTGGTCGAAATTTTGAATTTCGATATCTCAGCTCTGGAAGGGTCTAGAGCCTCCATTGTTGCACTCAGGTCTATGTCTCGTGGCCCTCTATCAGAATCCAGAGTTTTGAGAAGATTGGGGATACTTAATTTTTCGCCCCCCCAAAAAAACGTAAGGGGTAACACTGTCGTTTTTTTTTCTGGTCGAAATTTTGAATTTCGATATCTCAGCTCTGGAAGGGTCTAGAGCCTCCATTGTTGCACTCAGGTCTAAGTCTCATGGCCCTCTATCAGAATCCAGAGTTTTGAGAAGATTGGGGATACTTAATTTTTTGCCCCAAAAAAAAAAAACGTAAGGGGTAACACTGTTGTTTTTTTTTTCTGGTCGAAATTTTGAATTTCGATATCTCAGCTCTGGAAGGGTCTAGAGCCTCCATTGTTGCACTCAGGTCTATGTCTCATGGCCCTCTATCAGAATCCAGAGTTTTGAGAAGATTGGGGATACTTAATTTTTCGCCCCCCAAAAAAAACGTAAGGGGTAACACTGTCGTTTTTTTTTCTGGTCGAAATTTTGAATTTCGATATCTCAGCTCTGGAAGGTTCTAGAGCCTCCATTTTTGCACTCAGGTCTAAGTCTCGTGGCCCTCTATCAGAATCCAGAGTTTTGAGAAGATTGGGGATACTTAATTTTTCGCCCAAAAAAAAAAACATAAGGGGTAACACTGTCGTTTTTTTTTTTCTGGTCGAAATTTTGAATGTCGATATCTCAGCTCTGGAAGGGTCTAGAGCC
Source organism: Pimephales promelas (assembly GCF_988280905.1). Taxonomy (NCBI): domain Eukaryota; kingdom Metazoa; phylum Chordata; class Actinopteri; order Cypriniformes; family Leuciscidae; genus Pimephales; species Pimephales promelas. Next base: position 32,235,040 of record NC_142769.1, on the reverse strand, counting down.
TCCATTGTTGCACTCAGGTCTATGTCTCGTGGCCCTCTATCAGAATCCAGAGTTTTGAGAAGATTGGGGATACTTAATTTTTCGCCCAAAAAAAAAAACGTAAGGGGTAACACTGTCGTTTTTTTCGGGTCGAAATTTTGAGTTTCGATATCTCAGCTCTGGAAGGGTCTAGAGCCTCTATTGTTGCACTCAGGTCTAAGTCTCATGGCCCTCTATCAGAATCCAGAGTTTTGAGAAGATTAGGGATACTTAATTTTTCGCCCCAAAAAAAAAAAAACGTAAGGGGTAACACTGTCGTTTTTTTTTACAGGTCGAAATTTTGATTTTCGATATCTCAGCTAACCCTAACCCTAACCCTAACCTTAACTTCCATTGTTGCACTCAGGTCTATGTCTCATGGACCTATATCAGAATCCAGAGTTTTGAGAAGATTGGGGATACTTAATTTTTCGCCCCAAAAAAAAAAAAACGTAAGGGGTAACACTGTCGTTTTTTTTTCTGGTCGAAATTTTGAATTTCGATATCTCAGCTCTGGAAGGTTCTAGAGCCTCCATTTTTGCACTCAGGTCTAAGTCTCGTGGCCCTCTATCAGAATCCAGAGTTTTGAGAAGATTGGGGATACTTAATTTTTCGCCCAAAAAAAAAAACATAAGGGGTAACACTGTCGTTTTTTTTTTTTCTGGTCGAAATTTTGAATGTCGATATCTCAGCTCTGGAAGGGTCTAGAGCCTCCACTGTTGCACTCAGGTCTATGTCTCATGGCCCTCTATCAGAATCCAGAGTTTTGAGAAGATTGGGGATACTTAATTTTTCGCCCCCCCAAAAAAACATAAGGGGTAACACTGTCGTTTTTTTTTTCTGGTCGAAATTTTAAGTTTTGATATCTCAGCACTGGAAGGGTTTAGAGCCTCCATTGTTGCAATCAGGTCTATGTCTCATGGCCCTCTATCAGAATCCAGAGTTTTGAGAAGATTGGGGATACTTAATTTTTCGCCCCCCAAAAAAAACGTAAGGGGTAACACTGTCGTTTTTTTTTCTGGTCGAAATTTTGAATTTCAAAATACCTCAGCTGTGGAAGGGTCTAGAGCTTCCATTTTTGCACTCAGGTCTATGTCTCATGGCCCTCTATCAGAATCCAGAGTTTTGAGAAGATTGGGGATACTTAATTTTTCGCCCCCCCAAAAAAACGTAAGGGGTAACACTGTCGTTTTTTTTTCTGGTCGAAATTTTGAATTTCGATATCTCAGCTCTGGAAGGGTCTAGAGCCTCCATTTTTGCACTCAGGTCTAAGTCTCGTGGCCCTCTATCAGAATCCAGAGTTTTGAGAAGATTGGGGATACTTAATTTTTTGCCCAAAAAAAAAAACATAAGGGGTAACACTGTCGTTTTTTTTTTCTGGTCGAAATTTTGAATTTTGATATCTCAGCTCTGGAAGGGTCTAGAGCCTCCATTGTTGCACTCAGGTCTATGTCTCATGGCCCTCTATCAGAATCCAGAGTTTTGAGAAGATTGGGGATACTTAATTTTTCGCCCCCCCAAAAAAAACGTAAGTGGTAACACTGTCGTTTTTTTTTTCTGGTCGAAATTTTGAATTTCGATGTCTCAGCTCTGGAAGGGTCTAGAGCCTCCATTGTTGCACTCAGGTCTAAGTCTCGTGGCCCTCTATCAGAATCCAGAGTTTTGAGAAGATTGGGGATACTTAATTTTTCGCCCAAAAAAAAAAAACGTAAGGGGTAACACTGTCGTTTTTTTTTTGGGTCGAAATTTTGAGTTTCGATATCTCAGCACTGGAAGGGTTTAGAGCCTCCATTGTTGCACTCAGGTCTATGTCTCATGGCCCTCTATCAGAATCCAGAGTTTTGAGAAGATTGGGGATACTTAATTTTTCGCCCCCCAAAAAAAACGTAAGGGGTAACACTGTCGTTTTTTTTTCTGGTCGAAATTTTGAATTTCAATATCTCAGCTCTGGAAGGGTCTAGAGCCTCCATTTTTGCACTCAGGTCTAAGTCTCGTGGCCCTCTATCAGAATCCAGAGTTTTGAGAAGATTGGGGATACTTAATTTTTCGCCCAAAAAAAAAAAACATAAGGGGTAACACTGTCGTTTTTTTTTTCTGGTCGAAATTTTGAATTTTGATATGTCAGCTCTGGAAGGGTCTAGAGCCTCCATTGTTGCACTCAGGTCTATGTCTCATGGCCCTCTATCAGAATCCAGAGTTTTGAGAAGATTGGGGATACTTAATTTTTCGCCCCCCCAAAAAAAACGTAAGGGGTAACACTGTCGTTTTTTTTTTTCTGGTCGAAATTTTGAATTTCGATATCTCAGCTCTGGAAGGGTCTAGAGCCTCCATTGTTGCACTCAGGTATATGTGTCATGGCCCTCTATCAGAATCCAGAGTTTTGAGAAGATTGGGGATACTTAATTTTTCGCCCCCCAAAAAAAACGTAAGGGGTAACACTGTCGTTTTTTTTTTCTGGCCGAAATTTTGAATTTCGATATCTCAGCTCTGGAAGGGTCTAGAGCCTCCATTGTTGCACTCAGGTCTAAGTCTCGTGGCCCTCTATCAGAATCCAGAGTTTTGAGAAGATTGGGGATACTTAATTTTTCGCCCCAAAAAAAAAACGTAAGGGGTAACACTGTCGTTTTTTTTTTCGGGTCGACATTTTGAGTTTCGATATCTCAGCACTGGAAGGGTCTAGAGCCTCCATTGTTGCAATCAGGTCTATGTCTCATGGCCCTCTATCAGAATCCAGAGTTTTGAGAAGATTGGGGATACTTAATTTTTTGCCCCAAAAAAAAAAAAAAACGTAAGGGGTAACACTGTCGTTTTTTTTTCTGGTCGAAATTTTGAATTTCGATATCTCAGCTCTGGAAAGGTCTAGAGCCTCCATTGTTGCACTCAGGTCTATGTCTCATGGCCCTCTATCAGAATCCGGAGTTTTGAGAAGATTGGGGATACTTAATTTTTCGGCCCCCAAAAAAAACGTAAGGGGTAACACTGTCGTTTTTTTTTCTGGTCGAAATTTTGAATTTCGATATCTCAGCTTTGGAAGGGTCTAGAGCCTCCATTGTTGCACTCAGGTCTATGTCTCATGGCCCTCTATCAGAATCCAGAGTTTTGAGAAGATTGGGGATACTTAATTTTTCGCCCCCCAAAAAAAACGTAAGGGGTCTAGAGCCTCCATTGTTGCAATCAGGTCTATGTCTCATGGCCCTCTATCAGAATCCAGAGTTTTGAGAAGATTGGGGATACTTAATTTTTTGCCCCCCAAAAAAAAACGTAAGGGGTAACACTGTCGTTTTTTTTTCTGGTCGAAATTTTGAATTTCGATATCTCAGCTCTGGAAGGGTCTAGAGCCTCCATTGTTGCACTCAGGTCTATGTCTCATGGCCCTCTATCAGAATCCGGAGTTTTGAGAAGATTGGGGATACTTAATTTTTCGGCCCCCAAAAAAAACGTAAGGGGTAACACTGTCGTTGTTTTTTCTGGTCGAAATTTTGAATTTCGATATCTCAGCTTTGGAAGGGTCTAGAGCCTCCATTGTTGCACTCAGGTCTATGTCTCATGGCCCTCTATCAGAATCCAGAGTTTTGAGAAGATTGGGGATACTTAATTTTTCGCCCCCCAAAAAAAACGTAAGGGGTAACACTGTCGTTTTTTTTTTCTGGTCGAAATTTTGAATTTCGATATCTCAGCTCTGGAAGGGTCTAGAGCCTCCATTGTTGCACTCAGGTCTAAGTCTCGTGGCCCTCTATCAGAATCCAGAGTTTTGAGAAGATTGGGGATACTTAATTTTTCGCCCCCCAAAAAAAACGTAAGGGGTAACACTGTCGTTTTTTTTTTCTGGCCGAAATTTTGAATTTCGATATCTCAGCTCTGGAAGGGTCTAGAGCCTCCATTGTTGCACTCAGGTCTAAGTCTCGTGGCCCTCTATCAGAATCCAGAGTTTTGAGAAGATTGGGGATACTTAATTTTTCGCCCCAAAAAAAAACGTAAGGGGTAACACTGTCGTTTTTTTTTTCGGGTCGAAATTTTGAGTTTCGATATCTCAGCACTGGAAGGGTCTAGAGCCTCCATTGTTGCAATCAGGTCTATGTCTCATGGCCCTCTATCAGAATCCAGAGTTTTGAGAAGATTGGGGATACTTAATTTTTTGCCCCCAAAAAAAAAAAACGTAAGGGGTAACACTGTCGTTTTTTTTTTTCTGGTCGAAATTTTGAATTTCGATATCTCAGCTCTGGAAGGGTCTAGAGCCTCCATTGTTGCACTCAGGTCTATGTCTCATGGCCCTCTATCAGAATCCGGAGTTTTGAGAAGATTGGGGATACTTAATTTTTCGGCCCCCAAAAAAAACGTAAGGGGTAACACTGTCGTTTTTTTTTCTGGTCGAAATTTTGAATTTCGATATCTCAGCTTTGGAAGGGTCTAGAGCCTCCATTGTTGCACTCAGGTCTATGTCTCATGGCCCTCTATCAGAATCCAGAGTTTTGAGAAGATTGGGGATACTTAATTTTTCGCCCCCCAAAAAAAACGTAAGGGGTCTAGAGCCTCCATTGTTGCAATCAGGTCTATGTCTCATGGCCCTCTATCAGAATCCAGAGTTTTGAGAAGATTGGGGATACTTAATTTTTTGCCCCCCAAAAAAAAACGTAAGGGGTAACACTGTCGTTTTTTTTTCTGGTCGAAATTTTGAATTTCGATATCTCAGCTCTGGAAGGGTCTAGAGCCTCCATTGTTGCACTCAGGTCTATGTCTCATGGCCCTCTATCAGAATCCGGAGTTTTGAGAAGATTGGGGATACTTAATTTTTCGGCCCCCAAAAAAAACGTAAGGGGTAACACTGTCGTTGTTTTTTCTGGTCGAAATTTTGAATTTCGATATCTCAGCTTTGGAAGGGTCTAGAGCCTCCATTGTTGCACTCAGGTCTATGTCTCATGGCCCTCTATCAGAATCCAGAGTTTTGAGAAGATTGGGGATACTTAATTTTTCGCCCCCCAAAAAAAACGTAAGGGGTAACACTGTCGTTTTTTTTTTCTGGTCGAAATTTTGAATTTCGATATCTCAGCTCTGGAAGGGTCTAGAGCCTCCATTGTTGCACTCAGGTCTAAGTCTCGTGGCCCTCTATCAGAATCCAGAGTTTTGAGAAGATTGGGGATACTTAATTTTTGCCCCCCCAAAAAAAACGTAAGGGGTAACACTGTCGTTTTTTTTTCTGGTCGAAATTTTGAATTTTGATATCTCAGCTCTGGAAGGGTCTAGAGCCTCCATTGTTGCACTCAGGTCTAAGTCTCGTGGCCCTCTATCAGAATCCAGAGTTTTGAGAAGATTGGGGATACTTAATTTTTCGCCCCAAAAAAAAACGTAAGGGGTAACACTGTCGTTTTTTTTTTCGGGTCGAAATTTTGAGTTTCGATATCTCAGCACTGGAAGGGTCTAGAGCCTCCATTGTTGCAATCAGGTCTATGTATCATGGCCCTCTATCAGAATCCAGAGTTTTGAGAAGATTGGGGATACTTAATTTTTTGCCCCAAAAAAAAAAAACGTAAGGGGTAACACTGTCGTTTTTTTTTCTGGTCGAAATTTTGAATTTCGATATCTCAGCTTTGGAAGGGTCTAGAGCCTCCATTGTTGCACTCAGGTCTATGTCTCATGGCCCTCTATCAGAATCCAGAGTTTTGAGAAGATTGGGGATACTTAATTTTTCGCCCCCCAAAAAAAACGTAAGGGGTCTAGAGCCTCCATTGTTGCAATCAGGTCTATGTCTCATGGCCCTCTATCAGAATCCAGAGTTTTGAGAAGATTGGGGATACTTAATTTTTTGCCCCAAAAAAAAAAACGTAAGGGGTAACACTGTCGTTTTTTTTTCTGGTCGAAATTTTGAATTTCGATATCTCAGCTCTGGAAGGGTCTAGAGCCTCCATTGTTGCACTCAGGTCTATGTCTCATGGCCCTCTATCAGAATCCGGAGTTTTGAGAAGATTGGGGATACTTAATTTTTCGGCCCCCAAAAAAAACGTAAGGGGTAACACTGTCGTTGTTTTTTCTGGTCGAAATTTTGAATTTCGATATCTCAGCTTTGGAAGGGTCTAGAGCCTCCATTGTTGCACTCAGGTCTATGTCTCATGGCCCTCTATCAGAATCCAGAGTTTTGAGAAGATTGGGGATACTTAATTTTTCGCCCCCCAAAAAAAACGTAAGGGGTAACACTGTCGTTTTTTTTTTCTGGTCGAAATTTTGAATTTCGATATCTCAGCTCTGGAAGGGTCTAGAGCGTCCATTGTTGCACTCAGGTCTAAGTCTCGTGGCCCTCTATCAGAATCCAGAGTTTTGAGAAGATTGGGGATACTTAATTTTTCGCCCCAAAAAAAACCGTAAGGGGTAACACTGTCGTTTTTTTTTTTCGGGTCGAAATTTTGAGTTTCGATATCTCAGCACTGGAAGGGTTTAGAGCCTCCATTGTTGCAATCAGGTCTATGTCTCATGGCCCTCTATCAGAATCCAGAGTTTTGAGAAGATTGGGGATACTTAATTTTTTGCCCAAAAAAAAAAACGTAAGGGGTAACACTGTCGTTTTTTTTTTCTGGTCGAAATTTTGAATTTCGATATCTCAGCTCTGGAAGGGTCTAGAGCCTCCATTGTTGCACTCAGGTCTATGTCTCATGGCCCTCTATCAGAATCCAGAGTTTTGAGAAGATTGGGGATACTTAATTTTTCGCCCCCCAAAAAAAACGTAAGGGGTAACACTGTCGTTTTTTTTTTTCTGGTCGAAATTTTGAATTTCGATATCTCAGCTCTGGAAGGGTCTAGAGCCTCCATTGTTGCACTCAGGTCTAAGTCTCGTGGCCCTCTATCAGAATCCAGAGTTTTGAGAAGATTGGGGATACTTAATATTTCGCCCCAAAAAAAAACGTAAGGGGTAACACTGTCGTTTTTTTTTTTCGGGTCGAAATTTTGAGTTTCGATATCTCAGCACTGGAAGGGTTTAGAGCCTCCATTGTTGCAATCAGGTCTATGTCTCATGGCCCTCTATCAGAATCCAGAGTTTTGAGAAGATTGGGGATACTTAATTTTTTGCCCAAAAAAAAAATGTAAGGGGTAACACTGTCGTTTTTTTTTCTGGTCGAAATTTTGAATTTCGATATCTCAGCTCTGGAAGGGTCTAGAGCCTCCATTGTTGCACTCAGGTCTATGTCTCATGGCCCTCTATCAGAATCCAGAGTTTTGAGAAGATTGGGGATACTTAATTTTTCGCCCAAAAAAAAAAACATAAGGGGTAACACTGTCGTTTTTTTTTTCTGGTCGAAATTTTGAATTTTGATATCTCAGCTCTGGAAGGGTCTAGAGCCTCCATTGTTGCACTCAGGTCTATGTCTCATGGCCCTCTATCAGAATCCAGAGTTTTGAGAAGATTGGGGATACTTAATTTTTCGCCCCCCAAAAAAAACGTAAGGGGTAACACTGTCGTTTTTTTTTCTGGTCGAAATTTTGAATTTCGATATCTCAGCTCTGGAAGGGTCTAGAGCCTCCATTTTTGCACTCAGGTCTAAGTCTTGTGGCCCTCTATCAGAATCCAGAGTTTTGAGAAGATTGGGGATACTTAATTTTTTGCCCCCCCCAAAAAAAAACGTAAGGGGTAACACTGTCGTTTTTTTTTTCTGGTCGAAATTTTGATTTTCGATATCTCAGCTCTGGAAGGGTCTAGAGCCTCCATTGTTGCACTCAGGTCTAAGTCTCATGGTCCTCTATTAGAATCCAGAGTTTTGAGAAGATTGGGGATACTTAATTTTTCGCCACAAAAAAAAAAACGTAAGGGGTAACACTGTCGTTTTTTTTTTCGGGTCGAAATTTTGAGTTTCGATATCTCAGCACTGGAAGGGTTTAGAGCCTCCATTTTTGCAATCAGGTCTATGTCTCATGGCCCTCTATCAGAATCCAGAGTTTTGAGAAGATTGGGGATACTTAATTTTTTGCCCAAAAAAAAAAAACGTAAGGGGTAACACTGTCGTTTTTTTTCTGGTCGAATTTTTGAATTTCGATATCTCAGCTCTGGAAGGGTCTAGAGCCTCCATTGTTGCACTCAGGTCTATGTCTCATGGCCCTCTATCAGAATCCAGAGTTTTGAGAAGATTGGGGATACTTAATTTTTCGCCCCCCCCAAAAAAACGTAAGGGGTAACACTGTCGTTTTTTTTTTCTGGTCGAAATTTTGAATTTCGATATTTCAGCTCTGGAAGGGTCTAGAGCGTCCATTTTTGCACTCAGGTCTAAGTCTCGTGGCTCTCTATCAGAATCCAGAGTTTTGAGAAGATTGGGGATACTTAATTTTTCGCCCAAAAAAAAAACATAAGGGGTAACACTGTCGTTTTTTTTTCTGGTCGAAATTTTGAATTTCGATATCTCAGCTCTGGAAGGGTCTAGAGCCTCCATTGTTGCACTCAGGTCTAAGTCTCATGGTCCTCTATCAGAATCCAGAGTTTTGAGAAGATTGGGGATACTTAATTTTTCGCCCAAAATAAAAACATAAGGGGTAACACTGTCGTTTTTTTTACGGGTCGAAATTTTGATTTTCGATATCTCAGCTAACCCTAACCCTAACCCTAACCCTAACCCTAACCTAACCCTAACCCTAACCCTAACCCTAACCCTAACCCTAACCTCCATTGTTGCACTCAGGTCTATGTCTCATGGACCTATATCAGAATCCAGAGTTTTGAGAAGATTGGGGATACTTAATTTTTCACCCAAAAAAAAAAACGTAAGGGGTAACACTGTCGTTTTTTTTTCGGGTCAAAATTTTGAGTTTCGATATCTCAGCACTGGAAGGGTTTAGAGCCTCCATTGTTGCACTCAGGTCTATGTCTCATGGCCCTCTATCAGAATCCAGAGTTTTGAGAAGATTGGGGATACTTAATTTTTTGCCCAAAAAAAAAAAAACGTAAGGGGTAACACTGTCGTTTTTTTTTCTGGTCGAAATTTTGAATTTCGATATCTCAGCTCTGGAAGGGTCTAGAGCCTCCATTGTTGCACTCAGGTCTATGTCTCATGGCCCTCTATCAGAATCCAGAGTTTTGAGAAGATTGGGGATACTTAATTTTTCGCCCCCCCAAAAAAACGTAAGGGGTAACACTGTCGTTTTTTTTTCTGGTCGAAATTTTGAATTTCGATATTTCAGCTCTGGAAGGGTCTAGAGCCTCCATTTTTGCACTCAGGTCTAAGTCTCGTGGCCCTCTATCAGAATCCAGAGTTTTGAGAAGATTGGGGATACTTAATTTTTCGCCCCCCAAAAAAAACGTAAGGGGTAACACTGTCGTTTTTTTTTCTGGTCGAAATTTTGAATTTCGATATTTCAGCTCTGGAAGGGTCTAGAGCCTCCATTTTTGCACTCAGGTCTAAGTCTCGTGGCCCTCTATCAGAATCCAGAGTTTTGAGAAGATTGGGGATACTTAATTTTTCGCCCCCCAAAAAAAACGTAAGGGGTAACACTGTCGTTTTTTTTTCTGGTCGAAATTTTGAATTTTGATATCTCAGCTCTGGAAGGGTCTAGAGCCTCCATTTTTGCACTCAGGTCTAAGTCTCGTGGCCCTCTATCAGAATCCAGAGTTTTGAGAAGATTGGGGATACTTAATTTTTCGCCCCAAAAAAAAAACATAAGGGGTAACACTGTCGTTTTTTTTTTCTGGTCGAAATTTTGATTTTCGATATCTCAGCTCTGGAAGGGTCTAGAGCCTCCATTGTTGCACTCAGGTCTAAGTCTCATGGTCCTCTATCAGAATCCAGAGTTTTGAGAAGATTGGGGATACTTAATTTTTCGCCCAAAATAAAAACATAAGGGGTAACACTGTCGTTTTTTTTACGGGTCGAAATTTTGATTTTCGATATCTCAGCTAACCCTAACCCTAACCCTAACCCTAACCCTAACCCTAACCCTAACCTCCATTGTTGCACTCAGGTCTATGTCTCATGGACCTATATCAGAATCCAGAGTTTTGAGAAGATTGGGGATACTTAATTTTTCACCCAAAAAAAAAAACGTAAGGGGTAACACTGTCGTTTTTTTTTTCGGGTAAAAATTTTGAGTTTCGATATCTCAGCACTGGAAGGGTTTAGAGCCTCCATTGTTGCACTCAGGTCTATGTCTCATGGCCCTCTATCAGAATCCAGAGTTTTGAGAAGATTGGGGATACTTAATTTTTTGCCCAAAAAAAAAAAAACGTAAGGGGTAACACTGTCGTTTTTTTTTCTGGTCGAAATTTTGAATTTCGATATCTCAGCTCTGGAAGGGTCTAGAGCCTCCATTGTTGCACTCAGGTCTATGTCTCATGGCCCTCTATCAGAATCCAGAGTTTTGAGAAGATTGGGGATACTTAATTTTTCGCCCCCCCAAAAAAACGTAAGGGGTAACACTGTCGTTTTTTTTTCTGGTCGAAATTTTGAATTTCGATATTTCAGCTCTGGAAGGGTCTAGAGCCTCCATTTTTGCACTCAGGTCTAAGTCTCATGGCCCTCTATCAGAATCCAGAGTTTTGAGAAGATTGGGGATACTTAATTTTTCGCCCCCCAAAAAAAACGTAAGGGGTAACACTGTCGTTTTTTTTTCTGGTCGAAATTTTGAATTTCGATATTTCAGCTCTGGAAGGGTCTAGAGCCTCCATTTTTGCACTCAGGTCTAAGTCTCGTGGCCCTCTATCAGAATCCAGAGTTTTGAGAAGATTGGGGATACTTAATTTTTCGCCCCAAAAAAAAACATAAGGGGTAACACTGTCGTTTTTTTTTCTGGTCGAAATTTTGAATTTTGATATCTCAGCTCTGGAAGGGTCTAGAGCCTCAATTGTTGCACTCAGGTCTATGTCTCATGGCCCTCTATCAGAATCCAGAGTTTTGAGAAGATTGGGGATACTTAATTTTTTGCCCAAAAAAAAAAAAACGTAAGGGGTAACACTGTCGTTTTTTTTTCTGGTCGAAATTTTGAATTTCGATATCTCAGCTCTGGAAGGGTCTAGAGCCTCCATTGTTGCACTCAGGTCTATGTCTCATGGCCCTCTATCAGAATCCAGAGTTTTGAGAAGATTGGGGATACTTAATTTTTCGCCCCCCAAAAAAAACGTAAGGGGTAACACTGTCGTTTTTTTTCTGGTCGAAATTTTGAATTTCGATATTTCAGCTCTGGAAGGGTCTAGAGCCTCCATTTTTGCACTCAGGTCTAAGTCTCGTGGCCCTCTATCAGAATCCAGAGTTTTGAGAAGATTGGGGAAACTTAATTTTTCGCCCCCCAAAAAAAACGTAAGGGGTAACACTGTCGTTTTTTTTTCTGGTCGAAATTTTGATATCTCAGCTCTGGAAGGGTCTAGAGCCTCCATTGTTGCACTCAGGTCTATGTCTCATGGCCCTCTATCAGAATCCAGAGTTTTGAGAAGATTGGGGATACTTAATTTTTCGCCCCCCCAAAAAAACGTAAGGGGTAACACTCTCATTTTTTTTTCTGGTCGAAATTTTGAATTTCGATATCTCAGCTCTGGAAGGGTCTAGAGCCTCCATTGTTGCACTCAGGTCTATGTCTCATGGCCCTCTATCAGAATCCAGAGTTTTGAGAAGATTGGGGATACTTAATTTTTCGCCCCCCTAAAAAAACGTAAGGGGTAACACTGTCGTTTTTTTTTCTGGTCGAAATTTTGAATTTCGATAATTCAGCTCTGGAAGGATCTAGAGCCTCCATTTTTGCACTCAGGTCTAAGTCTCGTGGCCCTCTATCAGAATCCAGAGTTTTGAGAAGATTGGGGATACTTAATTTTTCGCCCCCCCAAAAAAACGTAAGGGGTAACACTGTCATTTTTTTTTTCTGGTCGAAATTTTGAATTTCGATATCTCAGCTCTGGAAGGGTCTAGAGCCTCCATTGTTGCACTCAGGTCTATGTCTCATGGCCCTCTATCAGAATCCAGAGTTTTGAGAAGATTGGGGATACTTAATTTTTCGCCCCCCCAAAAAAAACGTAAGGGGTAACACTGTCGTTTTTTTTTCTGGTCGAAATTTTGAATTTCGATATTTCAGCTCTGGAAGGGTCTAGAGCCTCCATTTTTGCACTCAGGTCTAAGTCTCGTGGCCCTCTATCAGAATCCAGAGTTTTGAGAAGATTGGGGATACTTAATTTTTCGCCCCCCAAAAAAAACGTAAGGGGTAACACTGTCGTTTTTTTTTCTGGTCGAAATTTTGAATTTTGATATCTCAGCTCTGGAAGGGTCTAGAGCCTCCATTTTTGCACTCAGGTCTAAGTCTCGTGGCCCTCTATCAGAATCCAGAGTTTTGAGAAGATTGGGGATACTTAATTTTTCGCCCCAAAAAAAAACATAAGGGGTAACACTGTCGTTTTTTTTTTCTGGTCGAAATTTTGATTTTCGATATCTCAGCTCTGGAAGGGTCTAGAGCCTCCATTGTTGCACTCAGGTCTAAGTCTCATGGTCCTCTATCAGAATCCAGAGTTTTGAGAAGATTGGGGATACTTAATTTTTCGCCCAAAATAAAAACATAAGGGGTAACACTGTCGTTTTTTTTACGGGTCGAAATTTTGATTTTCGATATCTCAGCTAACCCTAACCCTAACCCTAACCCTTACCCTAACATAACCCTAACCCTAACCCTAACCCTAACCCTAACCCTAACCTCCATTGTTGCACTCAGGTCTATGTCTCATGGACCTATATCAGAATCCAGAGTTTTGAGAAGATTGGGGATACTTAATTTTTCGCCCAAAAAAAAAAAAACGTAAGGGGTAACACTGTCGTTTTTTTTTTCTGGTTGAAATTTTGAATTTCGATATCTCAGCTCTGGAAGGGTCTAGAGCCTCCATTGTTGCACTCAGGTCTATGTCTCATGGCCCTCTATCAGAATCCAGAGTTTTGAGAAGATTGGGGATACTTAATTTTTTGCCCCCCCAAAAAAACGTAAGGGGTAACACTGTCGTTTTTTTTTCTGGTCGAAATTTTGAATTTCGATATCTCAGCTCTGGAAGGGTCTAGAGCCTCCATTGTTGCACTCAGGTCTATGTCTCATTGCCCTCTATCAGAATTCAGAGTTTTGAGAAGATTGTGGATACTTAATTTTTCGCCCCCCCAAAAAAACGTAAGGGGTAACACTGTCGTTTTTTTTTCTGGTCAAAAGTTTGAATTTCGATATCTCAGCTCTGGAAGAGTCTAGAGCCTCCATTTTTGCACTCAGGTCTAAGTCTCGTGGCCCTCTATCAGAATCCAGAGTTTTGAGAAGATTGGGGATACTTAATTTTTCGCCCAAAAAAAAAACATAAGGGGTAACACTGTCGGTTTTTTTTTCTGGTCGAAATTTTGAATTTCGATATCTCAGCTCTGGAAGGGTCTAGAGCCTCCATTGTTGCACTCAGGTCTATGTCTCGTGGCCCTCTATCAGAATCCAGAGTTTTGAGAAGATTGGGGATACTTAATTTTTCGCCCCAAAAAAAAAAACATAAGGGGTAACACTGTCGTTTTTTTTTCTGGTCGAAATTTTGAATTTTGATATCTCAGCTCTGGAAGGGTCTAGAGCCTCCATTGTTGCACTCAGGTCTATGTCTCATGGCCCTCTATCAGAATCCAGAGTTTTGAGAAGATTGGGGATACTTAATTTTTCGCCCAAAAAAAAAAACGTAAGGGGTAACACTGTCGTTTTTTTTTCTGGTCGAAATAATGAATTTCGATATTTCAGCTCTGGAAGGGTCTAGAGCCTCCATTTTTGCACTCAGGTCTAAGTCTCGTGGCCCTCTATCAGAATCCAGAGTTTTGAGAAGATTGGGGATACTTAATTTTTCGCCCCAAAAAAAAACATAAGGGGTAACACTGTCGTTTTTTTTTCTGGTCGAAATTTTGAATTTTGATATCTCAGCTCTGGAAGGGTCTAGAGCCTCCATTGTTGCACTCAGGTCTATGTCTCATGGCCCTCTATCAGAATCCAGAGTTTTGAGAAGATTGGGGATACTTAATTTTTCGCCCCAAAAAACATTGTAAGGGGTAACACTGTCGTTTTTTTTTTCGGGTCGAAATTTTGAGTTTCGATATCTCAGCACTGGAAGGGTTTAGAGCCTCCATTGTTGCACTCAGGTCTATGTCTCATGGACCTATATCAGAATCCAGAGTTTTGAGAAGATTGGGGATACTTAATTTTTCACCCAAAAAAAAAAACGTAAGGGGTAACACTGTCGTTTTTTTTTTCTGGTCGAAATTTTGAATTTCGATATCTCAGCTCTGGAAGGGTCTAGAGCCTCCATTTTTGCACTCAGGTCTAAGTCTCGTGGCCCTCTATCAGAATCCAGAGTTTTGAGAAGATTGGGGATACTTAATTTTTCGCCCCAAAAAAAAACATAAGGGGTAACACTGTCGTTTTTTTTTCTGGTCGAAATTTTGAATTTTGATATCTCAGCTCTGGAAGGGTCTAGAGCCTCCATTGTTGCACTCAGGTCTATGTCTCATGGCCCTCTATCAGAATCCAGAGTTTTGAGAAGATTGGGGATACTTAATTTTTCGCCCCAAAAAAAAATTGTAAGGGGTAACACTGTCGTTTTTTTTTTCGGGTCGAAATTTTGAGTTTCGATATCTCAGCACTGGAAGGGTTTAGAGCCTCCATTGTTGCACTCAGGTCTATGTCTCATGGACCTATATCAGAATCCAGAGTTTTGAGAAGATTGGGGATACTTAATTTTTCACCCAAAAAAAAAAACGTAAGGGGTAACACTGTCGTTTTTTTTTTCTGGTCGAAATTTTGAATTTCGATATCTCAGCTCTGGAAGGGTCTAGAGCCTCCATTGTTGCACTCAGGTCTATGTCTCATGGCCCTCTATCAGAATCCAGAGTTTTGAGAAGATTGGGGATACTTAATTTTTCGCCCCCCCAAAAAAAACGTAAGGGGTAACACTGTCGTTTTTTTTTTTTCGGGTCGAAATTTTGAGTTTCGATATCTCAGCACTGGAAGGGTTTAGAGCCTCCATTGTTGCACTCAGGTCTATGTCTCATGGCCCTCTATCAGAATCCAGAGTTTTGAGAAGATTGGGGATACTTAATTTTTTGCCCAAAAAAAAAAAACGTAAGGGGTAACACTGTCGTTTTTTTTTCTGGTCGAAATTTTGAGTTTCGATATCTCAGCACTGGAAGGGTTTAGAGCCTCCATTGTTGCACTCAGGTCTATGTCTCATGGCCCTCTATCAGAATCCAGAGTTTTGAGAAGATTGGGGATACTTAATTTTTTGCCCAAAAAAAAAAATGTAAGGGGTAACACTGTCGTTTTTTTTTCTGGTCGAAATTTTGAATTTCGATATCTCAGCTCTGGAAGGGCCTAGAGCCTCCATTGTTGCACTCAGGTCTATGTCTCATGGCCCTCTATCAGAATCCAGAGTTTTGAGAAGATTGGGGATACTTAATTTTTCGCCCCCCAAAAAAAACGTAAGGGGTAACACTGTCGTTTTTTTTTCTGGTCGAAATTTTGAATTTCGATATTTCAGCTCTGGAAGGGTCTAGAGCCTCCATTGTTGCACTCAGGTCTATGTCTCATGGCCCTCTATCAGAATCCAGAGTTTTGAGAAGATTGGGGATACTTAATTTTTCGCCCCCCAAAAAAAACGTAAGGGGTAACACTGTCGTTTTTTTTTCTGGTCGAAATTTTGAATTTCGATAACTCAGCTCTGGAAGGGTCTAGAGCCTCCATTGTTGCACTCAGGTCTATGTCTCATGGCCCTCTATCAGAATCCAGAGTTTTGAGAAGATTGGGGATACTTAATTTTTCGCCCCAAAAAAAAACATAAGGGGTAACACTGTCGTTTTTTTTTTTGGTCGAAATTTTGAATTTTGATATCTCAGCTCTGGAAGGGTCTAGAGCCTCCATTGTTGCACTCAGGTCTATGTCTCATGGCCCTCTATCAGAATCCAGAGTTTTGAGAAGATTGGGGATACTTAATTTTTCGCCCAAAAAAAACGTAAGGGGTAACACTGTCGTTTTTTTTTCTGGTCGAAATTTTGATATCTCAGCTCTGGAAGGGTCTAGAGCCTCCATTGTTGCACTCAGGTCTATGTCTCATGGCCCTCTATCAGAATCCAGAGTTTTGAGAAGATTGGGGATACTTAATTTTTCGCCCCCCCAAAAAAACGTAAGGGGTAACACTGTCATTTTTTTTTCTGGTCGAAATTTTGAATTTCGATATCTCAGCTCTGGAAGGGTCTAGAGCCTCCATTGTTGCACACAGGTCTATGTCTCATGGCCCTCTATCAGAATCCAGAGTTTTGAGAAGATTGGGGATACTTAATTTTTCGCCCCCCAAAAAAAACGTAAGGGGTAACACTGTCGTTTTTTTTTCTGGTCGAAATTTTGAATTTCGATATTTCAGCTCTGGAAGGGTCTAGAGCCTCCATTTTTGCACTCAGGTCTAAGTCTCGTGGCCCTCTATCAGAATCCAGAGTTTTGAGAAGATTGGGGATACTTAATTTTTCGCCCCCCAAAAAAAACGTAAGGGGTAACACTGTCGTTTTTTTTTTTCGGGTCGAAATTTTGAGTTTCGATATCTCAGCACTGGAAGGGTTTAGAGCCTCCATTGTTGCACTCAGGTCTATGTCTCATGGCCCTCTATCAGAATCCAGAGTTTTGAGAAGATTGGGGATACTTAATTTTTCGCCCCAAAAAAAAAAACATAAGGGGTAACACTGTCGTTTTTTTACGGGTCGAAATTTTGATTTTCGATATCTCAGCTAACCCTAACCCTAACCCTAACCCTAACCCTAACCTAACCCTAACCCTAACCCTAACCCTAACCCTAACCCTAACCTCCATTGTTGCACTCAGGTCTATGTCTCATGGACCTATATCAGAATCCAGAGTTTTGAGAAGATTGGGGATACTTAATTTTTTGCCCAAAAAAAAAAA
Source organism: Pimephales promelas (assembly GCF_988280905.1). NCBI lineage: Eukaryota > Metazoa > Chordata > Actinopteri > Cypriniformes > Leuciscidae > Pimephales > Pimephales promelas. The sequence goes on along the minus strand of NC_142769.1, from coordinate 32,218,135 downwards.
CGTAAGGGGTAACACTGTCGTTTTTTTTCTGGTCGAAATTTTGAATTTCGATATCTCAGCTCTGGAAGGGTCTAGAGCCTCCATTGTTGCACTCAGGTCTATGTCTCATGGCCCTCTATCAGAATCCAGAGTTTTGAGAAGATTGGGGATACTTAATTTTTCGCCCCCCAAAAAAAACGTAAGGGGTAACACTGTCGTTTTTTTTTCTGGTCGAAATTTTGAATTTCGATATTTCAGCTCTGGAAGGGTCTAGAGCCTCCATTTTTGCACTCAGGTCTAAGTTTCGTGGCCCTCTATCAGAATCCAGAGTTTTGAGAAGATTGGGGATACTTAATTTTTCGCCCCCAAAAAAAACGTAAGGGGTAACACTGTCGTTTTTTTTTCTGGTCGAAATTTTGATATCTCAGCTCTGGAAGGGTCTAGAGCCTCCATTGTTGCACTCAGGTCTATGTCTCATGGCCCTCTATCAGAATCCAGAGTTTTGAGAAGATTGGGGATACTTAATTTTTCGCCCCAAAAAAAAACATAAGGGGTAACACTGTCGTTTTTTTTCTGGTCGAAATTTTGAATTTCGATATTTCAGCTCTGGAAGGGTCTAGAGCCTCCATTTTTGCACTCAGGTCTAAGTCCCGTGGCCCTCTATCAGAATCCAGAGTTTTGAGAAGATTGGGGATACTTAATTTTTCGCCCCAAAAAAAAAAAACATAAGGGGTAACACTGTCGTTTTTTTTTCTGGTCGAAATTTTGAATTTTGATATCTCAGCTCTGGAAGGGTCTAGAGCCTCCATTGTTGCACTCAGGTCTATGTCTCATGGCCCTCTATCAGAATCCAGAGTTTTGAGAAGATTAGGGATACTTATTTTTTCGCCCCCAAAAAAAAACGTAAGGGGTAACACTGTCGTTTTTTTTACGGGTCGAAATTTTGATTTTCGATATCTCAGCTCTGGAAGGGTCTAGAGCATCCATTGTTGCACTCAGGTCTATGTCTCATGGCCCTCTATCAGAATCCAGAGTTTTAAGAAGATTGGGCATACTTAATTTTTCGCCCCCCAAAAAAAAACGTAAGGGGTAACACTGTCGTTTTTTTTTTCTGGTCGAAATTTTGAATTTCGATGTCTCAGCTCTGGAAGGGTCTAGAGCCTCCATTGTTGCACTCAGGTCTATGTCTCATGGCCCTCTATCAGAATCCAGAGTTTTGAGAAGATTGGGGATACTTAATTTTTCGCCCCAAAAAAAAAAACGTAAGGGGTAACACTGTCGTTTTTTTTTCTGGTCGAAATTTTAAATTTCGATATCTCAGCTCTGGAAGGGTCTAGAGCCTCCATTTTTGCACTCAGGTCTAAGTCTCGTGGCCCTCTATCAGAATCCAGAGATTTGAGAAGATTGGGGATACTTAATTTTTCGCCCAAAAAAAAAACATAAGGGGTAACACTGTCGTTTATTTTTTCTGGTCGAAATTTTGAATTTTGATATCTCAGCTCTGGAAGGGTCTAGAGCGTCCATTGTTGCACTCAGGTCTATGTCTCATGGCCCTCTATCAGAATTCAGAGTTTTGAGAAGATTGGGGATACTTAATTTTTCGCCCCCCCAAAAAAACGTAAGGGGTAACACTGTCGTTTTTTTTTCTGGTCGAAATTTTGAATTTCGATATCTCAGCTCTGGAAGGGTCTAGAGCCTCCATTGTTGCACTCAGGTCTATGTCTCATGGCCCTCTATCAGAATCCAGAGTTTTGAGAAGATTGGAGATACTTAATTTTTCGCCCCAAAAAAAAAACGTAAGGGGTAACACTGTCGTTTTTTTTACGGGTCGAAATTTTGATTTTCGATATCTCAGCTAACCCTAACCCTAACCCTAACCTAACCCTAACCCTAACCCTAACCCTAACCTCCATTGTTGCACTCAGGTCTATGTCTCATGGACCCATATCAGAATCCAGAGTTTTGAGAAGATTGGGGATACTTAATTTTTCGCCCAAAAAAAAAAACGTAAGGGGTAACACTGTCGTTTTTTTTTCTGGTCGAAATTTTGAATTTCGATATCTCAGCTCTGGAAGGGTCTAGAGCCTCCATTGTTGCACTCAGGTCTATGTCTCATGGCCCTCTATCAGAATCCAGAGTTTTGAGAAGATTGGGGATACTTAATTTTTTGCCCAAAAAAAAAAACGTAAGGGGTAACACTGTCGTTTTTTTTCTGGTCGAAATTTTGAATTTCGATATCTCAGCTCTGGAAGGGTCTAGAGCCTCCATTGTTGCACTCAGGTCTATGTCTCATGGCCCTCTATCAGAATCCAGAGTTTTGAGAAGATTGGGGATACTTAATTTTTCGCCCCCCAAAAAAACCGTAAGGGGTAACACTGTCGTTTTTTTTCTGGTCGAAATTTTGAATTTCGATATTTCAGCTCTGGAAGGGTCTAGAGCCTCCATTTTTGCACTCAGGTCTAAGTCTCGTGGCCCTCTATCAGAATCCAGAGTTTTGAGAAGATTGGGGATACTTAATTTTTCGCCCCCCAAAAAAAACGTAAGGGGTAACACTGTCGTTTTTTTCTGGTCGAAATTTTGAATTTTGATATCTCAGCTCTGGAAGGGTCTAGAGCCTCCATTGTTGCACTCAGGTCTATGTCTCATGGCCCTCTATCAGAATCCAGAGTTTTGAGAAGATTGGGGATACTTAATTTTTCGCCCCCCCTAAAAAACGTAAGGGGTATCACTGTCGTTTTTTTTTCTGTTCGAAATTTTGAATTTCGATATCTCAGCTCTGGAAGGGTCTAGAGCCTCCATTTTTGCACTCAGGTCTAAGTCTCGTGGCCCTCTATCAAAATCCAGAGTTTTGAGAAGATTAGGGATACTTAATTTTTCGCCCAAAAAAAAAAACGTAAGGGGTAACACTGTCGTTTTTTTTACGGGTCGAAATTTTGATTTTCGATATCTCAGCTAACCCTAACCCTAACCCTAACCTAACCCTAACCCTAACCTCCATTGTTGCACTCAGGTCTATGTCTCATGGACCTATTTCAGAATCCAGAGTTTTCTGAAGATTGGGGAAACTTAATTTTTCACCCAAAAAAAAAACGTAAGGGATAACACTGTCGTTTTTTTTGCACTCAGGTCTAAGTCTCATGGTCCTCTATCAGAATCCAGAGTTTTGAGAAGATTGGGGATACTTAATTTTTCACCCAAAAAAAAAAACGTAAGGGGTAACACTGTCGTTTTTTTTTTCGGGTCGAAATTTTGAGTTTCGATATCTCAGCACTGGAAGGGTTTAGAGCCTCCATTGTTGCACTCAGGTCTATGTCTCATGGCCCTCTATCAGAATCCAGAGTTTTGAGAAGATTGGGGATACTTAATTTTTCGCCCCCCAAAAAAAACGTAAGAGGTAACACTGTCGTTTTTTTTTCTGGTCGAAATTTTGAATTTCAATATTTCAGCTCTGGAAGGGTCTAGAGCCTCCATTTTTGCACTCAGGTCTAAGTCTCGTGGCCCTCTATCAGAATCCAGAGTTTTGAGAAGATTGGGGATACTTAATTTTTCGCCCCAAAAAAAAAACATAAGGGGTAACACTGTCGTTTTTTTTTTTTGGTCGAAATTTTGAATTTTGATATCTCAGCTCTGGAAGGGTCTAGAGCCTCCATTGTTGCACTCAGGTCTTTGTCTCATGGCCCTCTATCAGAATCCAGAGTTTTGAGAAGATTGGGGATACTTAATTTTTCACCCCCCCCCAAAAAACGTAAGGGGTAACACTGTCGTTTTTTTTTTCTGGTCGAAATTTTGAATTTTGATATCTCAGCTCTGGAAGGGTCTAGAGCCTCCATTGTTGCACTCAGGTCTATGTCTCATGGCCCTCTATCAGAATTCAGAGTTTTGAGAAGATTGGGGATACTTAATTTTTCGCCCCCCAAAAAAAACGTAAGGGGTAACACTGTCGTTTTTTTTTCTGGTCAAAATTTTGAATTTCGATATCTCAGCTCTGGAAGGGTCTAGCGCCTCCATTTTTGCACTCAGGTCTAAGTCTCGTGGCCCTCTATCAGAATCCAGAGTTTTCAGAAGATTGGGGATACTTAATTTTTCGCCCAAAAAAAAAACATAAGGGGTAACACTGTCGGTTTTTTTTTTCTGGTCGAAATTTTGAATTTCGATATCTCAGCTCTGGAAGGGTCTAGAGCCTCCATTGTTGCACTCAGGTCTATGTCTCGTGGCCCTCTATCAGAATCCAGAGTTTTGAGAAGATTGGGGATACTTAATTTTTCGCCCCCCCCAAAAAAACGTAAGGGGTAACACTGTCGTTTTTTTTTCTGGTCGAAATTTTGAATTTCGATATCTCAGCTCTGGGAGGGTCTAGAGCCTCCATTGTTGCACTCAGGTCTAAGTCTCGTGGCCCTCTATCAGAATCCAGAGTTTTGAGAAGATTGGGGATACTTAATTTTTCGCCCAAAAAAAAAACACGTAAGGGGTAACACTGTCGGTTTTTTTTTCTGGTCGAAATTTTGAATTTCGATATCTCAGCTCTGGAAGGGTCTAGAGCCTCCATTGTTGCACTCAGGTCTATGTCTCGTGGCCCTCTATCAGCATCCAGAGTTTTGAGAAGATTGGGGATACTTAATTTTTCGCCCCCCCCAAAAAAACGTAAGGGGTAACACTGTCGTTTTTTTTTTCTGGTCGAAATTTTGGATTTCGATATCTCAGCTCTGGGAGGGTCTAGAGCCTCCATTGTTGCACTCAGGTCTAAGTCTCGTGGCCCTCTATCAGAATCCAGAGTTTTGAGAAGATTGGGGATACTTAATTTTTCGCCCAAAAAAAAACACGTAAGGGGTAACACTGTCGTTTTTTTTTTTTTCTGGTCGAAATTTTGAATTTCGATATCTCAGCTCTGGAAGGGTCTAGAGCCTCAATTGTTGCACTCAGGTCTATGTCTCATGGCCCTCTATCAGAATCCAGAGTTTTGAGAAGATTAGGGATACTTAATTTTTCACCCCCAAAAAAAACGTAAGGGGTAACACTGTCGTTTTTTTTACGGGTCGAAATTTTGATTTTCGATATCTCAGCTCTGGAAGGGTCTAGAGCATCCATTGTTGCACTCAGGTCTATGTCTCATGGCCCTCTATCAGAATCCAGAGTTTTGAGAAGATTGGGCATACTTAATTTTTCGCCCCCCCCCAAAAAAACGTAAGGGGTAACACTGTCGTTTTTTTTTTCTGGTCGAAATTTTGAATTTCGATGTCTCAGCTCTGGAAGGGTCTAGAGCCTCCATTGTTGCACTCAGGTCTATGTCTCATGGCCCTCTATCAGAATCCAGAGTTTTGAGAAGATTGGGGATACTTAATTTTTCGCCCCCCAAAAAAAACGTAAGGGGTAACACTGACGTTTTTTTTTTCTGGTCGAAATTTTAAATTTCGATATCTCAGCTCTGGAAGGGTCTAGAGCCTCCATTTTTGCACTCAGGTCTAAGTCTCATGGCCCTCTATCAGAATCCAGAGTTTTGAGAAGATTGGGGATACTTAATTTTTCGCCCAAAAAAAAAAACATAAGGGGTAACACTGTCGTTTTTTTTTTCTGGTCGAAATTTTGAATTTTGATATCTCAGCTCTGGAAGGGTCTAGAGCCTCCATTGTTGCACTCAGGTCTATGTCTCATGGCCCTCTATCAGAATCCAGAGTTTTGAGAAGATTAGGGATACTTAATTTTTCACCCCCCCAAAAAAAACGTAAGGGGTAACACTGTCGTTTTTTTTACGGGTCGAAATTTTTATTTTCGATATCTCAGCTCTGGAAGGGTCTAGAGCATCCATTGTTGCACTCAGGTCTATGTCTCATGGCCCTCTATCAGAATCCAGAGTTTTGAGAAGATTGGGCATACTTAATTTTTCGCCCCCCCAAAAAAACGTAAGGGGTAACACTGTCGTTTTTTTTACGGGTCGAAATTTTGATTTTCGATATCTCAGCTAACCCTAACCCTAACCCTAACCTAACCCTAACCCTAACCTCCATTGTTGCACTCAGGTCTATGTCTCATGGACCTATATCAGAATCCAGAGTTTTGAGAAGATTGGGGATACTTAATTTTTCGCCCAAAAAAAAACGTAAGGGGTAACACTGTCGTTTTTTTTTTCTGGTCGAAATTTTGAATTTCGATATCTCAGCTCTGGAAGGGTCTAGAGCCTCCATTGTTGCACTCAGGTCTATGTCTCATGGCCCTCTGTCAGAATCCAGAGTTTTGAGAAGATTGGGGATACTTAATTTTTCGCCCCCCCAAAAAAAACGTAAGGGGTAACACTGTCGGTTTTTTTTCGGGTCGAAATTTTGAGTTTCGATATCTCAGCACTGGAAGGGTTTAGAGCCTCCATTGTTGCACTCAGGTCTAAGTCTCATGGTCCTCTTTCAGAATCCAGAGTTTTGAGAAGATTGGGGATACTTAATTTTTCGCCCAAAAAAAAAAACGTAAGGGGTAACACTGTCGGGTTTTTTTTTGGGTCGAAATTTTGAGTTTCGATATCTCAGCACTGGAAGGGTTTAGAGCCTTCATTGTTGCACTCAGGTCTATGTCTCATGGCCCTCTGTCAGAATCCAGAGTTTTGAGAAGATTGGGGATACTTAATTTTTCGCCCCCCAAAAAAAAACGTAAGGGGTAACACTGTCGTTTTTTTTTCTGGTCGAAATTTTGAATTTTGATATCTCAGCTCTGGAAGGGTCTAGAGCCTCCATTGTTGCACTCAGGTCTATGTCTCATGGCCCTCTATCAGAATCCAGAGTTTTGAGAAGATTGGGGATACCTAATTTTTCGCCCCCCCCAAAAAAACATAAGGGGTAACACTGTCGTTTTTTTTTCTGGTCGAAATTTTGAATTTCAATATTTCAGCTCTGGAAGGTTCTAGAGCCTCCATTTTTGCACTCAGGTCTAAGTCTCGTGGCCCTCTATCAGAATCCAGAGTTTTGAGAAGATTGGGGATACTTAATTTTTCGCCCCAAAAAAAAAAAAACATAAGGGGTAACACTGTCGTTTTTTTTCTGGTCGAAATTTTGAATTTTGATATCTCAGCTCTGGAAGGGTCTAGAGCCTCCATTGTTGCACTCAGGTCTATGTCTCATGGCCCTCTATCAGAATCCAGAGTTTTGAGAAGATTGGGGATACTTAATTTTTCGCCCCCCCAAAAAAAAACGTAAGGGGTAACACTGTCGTTTTTTTTTCTGGTCGAAATTTTGAATTTCGATATCTCAGCTCTGGAAGGGTCTAGAGCCTCCATTGTTGCACTCAGGTCTATGTCTCATGGCCCTCTATCAGAATCCAGAGTTTTGAGAAGATTGGGATACTTAATCTTTCGCCCCCCCCCCCCCCAAAAAAACGTAAGGGGTAACACTGTCGTTTTTTTTTTTCTGGTCGTAATTTTGATTTTCGATATCTCAGCTCTGGAAGGGTCTAGAGCCTCCATTATTGCACTCAGGTCTAAGTCTCATGGTCCTCTATCAGAATCCAGAGTTTTGAGAAGATTGGGGATACTTAATTTTTCGCCCAAAAAAAAAAAAACGTAAGGGGTAACACTGTCGTTTTTTTTTTCGGGTCGAAATTTTGAGTTTCGATATCTCAGCTCTGGAAGGGTCTAGAGCCTCCATTGTTGCACTCAGGTCTATGTCTCATGGCCCTCTATCAGAATCCAGAGTTTTGAGAAGATTGGGATACTTAATCTTTCGCCCCCCCCCCCCCCCCCAAAAAAACGTAAGGGGTAACACTGTCGTTTTTTTTTTTCTGGTCGTAATTTTGATTTTCGATATCTCAGCTCTGGAAGGGTCTAGAGCCTCCATTATTGCACTCAGGTCTAAGTCTCATGGTCCTCTATCAGAATCCAGAGTTTTGAGAAGATTAGAGATACTTAATTTTTCGCCCCCCCAAAAAAAACGTAAGGGGTAACACTGTCGTTTTTTTTACGGGTCGAAATTTTGATTTTCGATATCTCAGCGCTGGAAGGGTCTAGAGCATCCATTGTTGCACTCAGGTCTATGTCTCATGGCCCTCTATCAGAATCCAGAGTTTTGAGAAGATTGGGCATACTTAATTTTTCGCCCCCAAAAAAAAAACGTAAGGGGTAACACTGTCGTTTTTTTTACGGGTCGAAATTTTGATTTTCGATATCTCAGCTCTGGAAGGGTCTAGAGCATCCATTGTTGCACTCAGGTCTATGTCTCATGGCCCTCTATCAGAATCCAGAGTTTTGAGAAGATTGGGCATAGTTAATTTTTCGCCCCCCAAAAAAAACGTAAGGGGTAACACTGTCGTTTTTTTTTTCTGGTCGAAATTTTGAATTTCGATGTCTCAGCTCTGGAAGGGTCTAGAGCCTCCATTGTTGCACTCAGGTCTATGTCTCATGGCCCTCTATCAGAATCCAGAGTTTTGAGAAGATTGGGGATACTTAATTTTTCGCCCCCCCAAAAAAAAACGTAAGGGGTAACACTGTCGTTTTTTTTTCTGGTCGAAATTTTGAATTTCGATATCTCAGCTCTGGAAGGGTCTAGAGCCTCCATTGTTGCACTCAGGTCTAAGTCTCGTGGCCCTCTATCAGAATCCAGAGATTTGAGAAGATTGGGGATACTTAATTTTTCGCCCAAAAAAAAAACATAAGGGGTAACACTGTCGTTTATTTTTTCTGGTCGAAATTTTGAATTTTGATATCTCAGCTCTGGAAGGGTCTAGAGCGTCCATTGTTGCACTCAGGTCTATGTCTCATGGCCCTCTATCAGAATTCAGAGTTTTGAGAAGATTGGGGATACTTAATTTTTCGCCCCCCCAAAAAAACGTAAGGGGTAACACTGTCGTTTTTTTTTCTGGTCGAAATTTTGAATTTCGATATCTCAGCTCTGGAAGGGTCTAGAGCCTCCATTGTTGCACTCAGGTCTATGTCTCATGGCCCTCTATCAGAATCCAGAGTTTTGAGAAGATTGGAGATACTTAATTTTTCGCCCCAAAAAAAAAACGTAAGGGGTAACACTGTCGTTTTTTTTACGGGTCGAAATTTTGATTTTCGATATCTCAGCTAACCCTAACCCTAACCCTAACCTAACCCTAACCCTAACCCTAACCCTAACCTCCATTGTTGCACTCAGGTCTATGTCTCATGGACCCATATCAGAATCCAGAGTTTTGAGAAGATTGGGGATACTTAATTTTTCGCCCAAAAAAAAAAACGTAAGGGGTAACACTGTCGTTTTTTTTTCTGGTCGAAATTTTGAATTTCGATATCTCAGCTCTGGAAGGGTCTAGAGCCTCCATTGTTGCACTCAGGTCTATGTCTCATGGCCCTCTATCAGAATCCAGAGTTTTGAGAAGATTGGGGATACTTAATTTTTTGCCCAAAAAAAAAAACGTAAGGGGTAACACTGTCGTTTTTTTTCTGGTCGAAATTTTGAATTTCGATATCTCAGCTCTGGAAGGGTCTAGAGCCTCCATTGTTGCACTCAGGTCTATGTCTCATGGCCCTCTATCAGAATCCAGAGTTTTGAGAAGATTGGGGATACTTAATTTTTCGCCCCCCAAAAAAACCGTAAGGGGTAACACTGTCGTTTTTTTTCTGGTCGAAATTTTGAATTTCGATATTTCAGCTCTGGAAGGGTCTAGAGCCTCCATTTTTGCACTCAGGTCTAAGTCTCGTGGCCCTCTATCAGAATCCAGAGTTTTGAGAAGATTGGGGATACTTAATTTTTCGCCCCCCAAAAAAAACGTAAGGGGTAACACTGTCGTTTTTTTCTGGTCGAAATTTTGAATTTTGATATCTCAGCTCTGGAAGGGTCTAGAGCCTCCATTGTTGCACTCAGGTCTATGTCTCATGGCCCTCTATCAGAATCCAGAGTTTTGAGAAGATTGGGGATACTTAATTTTTCGCCCCCCCTAAAAAACGTAAGGGGTATCACTGTCGTTTTTTTTTCTGTTCGAAATTTTGAATTTCGATATCTCAGCTCTGGAAGGGTCTAGAGCCTCCATTTTTGCACTCAGGTCTAAGTCTCGTGGCCCTCTATCAAAATCCAGAGTTTTGAGAAGATTAGGGATACTTAATTTTTCGCCCAAAAAAAAAAACGTAAGGGGTAACACTGTCGTTTTTTTTACGGGTCGAAATTTTGATTTTCGATATCTCAGCTAACCCTAACCCTAACCCTAACCTAACCCTAACCCTAACCTCCATTGTTGCACTCAGGTCTATGTCTCATGGACCTATTTCAGAATCCAGAGTTTTCTGAAGATTGGGGAAACTTAATTTTTCACCCAAAAAAAAAACGTAAGGGATAACACTGTCGTTTTTTTTGCACTCAGGTCTAAGTCTCATGGTCCTCTATCAGAATCCAGAGTTTTGAGAAGATTGGGGATACTTAATTTTTCACCCAAAAAAAAAAACGTAAGGGGTAACACTGTCGTTTTTTTTTTCGGGTCGAAATTTTGAGTTTCGATATCTCAGCACTGGAAGGGTTTAGAGCCTCCATTGTTGCACTCAGGTCTATGTCTCATGGCCCTCTATCAGAATCCAGAGTTTTGAGAAGATTGGGGATACTTAATTTTTCGCCCCCCAAAAAAAACGTAAGAGGTAACACTGTCGTTTTTTTTTCTGGTCGAAATTTTGAATTTCAATATTTCAGCTCTGGAAGGGTCTAGAGCCTCCATTTTTGCACTCAGGTCTAAGTCTCGTGGCCCTCTATCAGAATCCAGAGTTTTGAGAAGATTGGGGATACTTAATTTTTCGCCCCAAAAAAAAAACATAAGGGGTAACACTGTCGTTTTTTTTTTTTGGTCGAAATTTTGAATTTTGATATCTCAGCTCTGGAAGGGTCTAGAGCCTCCATTGTTGCACTCAGGTCTTTGTCTCATGGCCCTCTATCAGAATCCAGAGTTTTGAGAAGATTGGGGATACTTAATTTTTCACCCCCCCCCAAAAAACGTAAGGGGTAACACTGTCGTTTTTTTTTTCTGGTCGAAATTTTGAATTTTGATATCTCAGCTCTGGAAGGGTCTAGAGCCTCCATTGTTGCACTCAGGTCTATGTCTCATGGCCCTCTATCAGAATTCAGAGTTTTGAGAAGATTGGGGATACTTAATTTTTCGCCCCCCAAAAAAAACGTAAGGGGTAACACTGTCGTTTTTTTTTCTGGTCAAAATTTTGAATTTCGATATCTCAGCTCTGGAAGGGTCTAGCGCCTCCATTTTTGCACTCAGGTCTAAGTCTCGTGGCCCTCTATCAGAATCCAGAGTTTTCAGAAGATTGGGGATACTTAATTTTTCGCCCAAAAAAAAAACATAAGGGGTAACACTGTCGGTTTTTTTTTTCTGGTCGAAATTTTGAATTTCGATATCTCAGCTCTGGAAGGGTCTAGAGCCTCCATTGTTGCACTCAGGTCTATGTCTCGTGGCCCTCTATCAGAATCCAGAGTTTTGAGAAGATTGGGGATACTTAATTTTTCGCCCCCCCCAAAAAAACGTAAGGGGTAACACTGTCGTTTTTTTTTCTGGTCGAAATTTTGAATTTCGATATCTCAGCTCTGGGAGGGTCTAGAGCCTCCATTGTTGCACTCAGGTCTAAGTCTCGTGGCCCTCTATCAGAATCCAGAGTTTTGAGAAGATTGGGGATACTTAATTTTTCGCCCAAAAAAAAAACACGTAAGGGGTAACACTGTCGGTTTTTTTTTCTGGTCGAAATTTTGAATTTCGATATCTCAGCTCTGGAAGGGTCTAGAGCCTCCATTGTTGCACTCAGGTCTATGTCTCGTGGCCCTCTATCAGCATCCAGAGTTTTGAGAAGATTGGGGATACTTAATTTTTCGCCCCCCCCAAAAAAACGTAAGGGGTAACACTGTCGTTTTTTTTTTCTGGTCGAAATTTTGGATTTCGATATCTCAGCTCTGGGAGGGTCTAGAGCCTCCATTGTTGCACTCAGGTCTAAGTCTCGTGGCCCTCTATCAGAATCCAGAGTTTTGAGAAGATTGGGGATACTTAATTTTTCGCCCAAAAAAAAACACGTAAGGGGTAACACTGTCGTTTTTTTTTTTTTTCTGGTCGAAATTTTGAATTTCGATATCTCAGCTCTGGAAGGGTCTAGAGCCTCAATTGTTGCACTCAGGTCTATGTCTCATGGCCCTCTATCAGAATCCAGAGTTTTGAGAAGATTAGGGATACTTAATTTTTCACCCCCAAAAAAAACGTAAGGGGTAACACTGTCGTTTTTTTTACGGGTCGAAATTTTGATTTTCGATATCTCAGCTCTGGAAGGGTCTAGAGCATCCATTGTTGCACTCAGGTCTATGTCTCATGGCCCTCTATCAGAATCCAGAGTTTTGAGAAGATTGGGCATACTTAATTTTTCGCCCCCCCCCAAAAAAACGTAAGGGGTAACACTGTCGTTTTTTTTTTCTGGTCGAAATTTTGAATTTCGATGTCTCAGCTCTGGAAGGGTCTAGAGCCTCCATTGTTGCACTCAGGTCTATGTCTCATGGCCCTCTATCAGAATCCAGAGTTTTGAGAAGATTGGGGATACTTAATTTTTCGCCCCCCAAAAAAAACGTAAGGGGTAACACTGACGTTTTTTTTTTCTGGTCGAAATTTTAAATTTCGATATCTCAGCTCTGGAAGGGTCTAGAGCCTCCATTTTTGCACTCAGGTCTAAGTCTCATGGCCCTCTATCAGAATCCAGAGTTTTGAGAAGATTGGGGATACTTAATTTTTCGCCCAAAAAAAAAAACATAAGGGGTAACACTGTCGTTTTTTTTTTCTGGTCGAAATTTTGAATTTTGATATCTCAGCTCTGGAAGGGTCTAGAGCCTCCATTGTTGCACTCAGGTCTATGTCTCATGGCCCTCTATCAGAATCCAGAGTTTTGAGAAGATTAGGGATACTTAATTTTTCACCCCCCCAAAAAAAACGTAAGGGGTAACACTGTCGTTTTTTTTACGGGTCGAAATTTTTATTTTCGATATCTCAGCTCTGGAAGGGTCTAGAGCATCCATTGTTGCACTCAGGTCTATGTCTCATGGCCCTCTATCAGAATCCAGAGTTTTGAGAAGATTGGGCATACTTAATTTTTCGCCCCCCCAAAAAAACGTAAGGGGTAACACTGTCGTTTTTTTTACGGGTCGAAATTTTGATTTTCGATATCTCAGCTAACCCTAACCCTAACCCTAACCTAACCCTAACCCTAACCTCCATTGTTGCACTCAGGTCTATGTCTCATGGACCTATATCAGAATCCAGAGTTTTGAGAAGATTGGGGATACTTAATTTTTCGCCCAAAAAAAAACGTAAGGGGTAACACTGTCGTTTTTTTTTTCTGGTCGAAATTTTGAATTTCGATATCTCAGCTCTGGAAGGGTCTAGAGCCTCCATTGTTGCACTCAGGTCTATGTCTCATGGCCCTCTGTCAGAATCCAGAGTTTTGAGAAGATTGGGGATACTTAATTTTTCGCCCCCCCAAAAAAAACGTAAGGGGTAACACTGTCGGTTTTTTTTCGGGTCGAAATTTTGAGTTTCGATATCTCAGCACTGGAAGGGTTTAGAGCCTCCATTGTTGCACTCAGGTCTAAGTCTCATGGTCCTCTTTCAGAATCCAGAGTTTTGAGAAGATTGGGGATACTTAATTTTTCGCCCAAAAAAAAAAACGTAAGGGGTAACACTGTCGGGTTTTTTTTTGGGTCGAAATTTTGAGTTTCGATATCTCAGCACTGGAAGGGTTTAGAGCCTTCATTGTTGCACTCAGGTCTATGTCTCATGGCCCTCTGTCAGAATCCAGAGTTTTGAGAAGATTGGGGATACTTAATTTTTCGCCCCCCAAAAAAAAACGTAAGGGGTAACACTGTCGTTTTTTTTTCTGGTCGAAATTTTGAATTTTGATATCTCAGCTCTGGAAGGGTCTAGAGCCTCCATTGTTGCACTCAGGTCTATGTCTCATGGCCCTCTATCAGAATCCAGAGTTTTGAGAAGATTGGGGATACCTAATTTTTCGCCCCCCCCAAAAAAACATAAGGGGTAACACTGTCGTTTTTTTTTCTGGTCGAAATTTTGAATTTCAATATTTCAGCTCTGGAAGGTTCTAGAGCCTCCATTTTTGCACTCAGGTCTAAGTCTCGTGGCCCTCTATCAGAATCCAGAGTTTTGAGAAGATTGGGGATACTTAATTTTTCGCCCCAAAAAAAAAAAAACATAAGGGGTAACACTGTCGTTTTTTTTCTGGTCGAAATTTTGAATTTTGATATCTCAGCTCTGGAAGGGTCTAGAGCCTCCATTGTTGCACTCAGGTCTATGTCTCATGGCCCTCTATCAGAATCCAGAGTTTTGAGAAGATTGGGGATACTTAATTTTTCGCCCCCCCAAAAAAAAACGTAAGGGGTAACACTGTCGTTTTTTTTTCTGGTCGAAATTTTGAATTTCGATATCTCAGCTCTGGAAGGGTCTAGAGCCTCCATTGTTGCACTCAGGTCTATGTCTCATGGCCCTCTATCAGAATCCAGAGTTTTGAGAAGATTGGGATACTTAATCTTTCGCCCCCCCCCCCCCCCCAAAAAAACGTAAGGGGTAACACTGTCGTTTTTTTTTTTCTGGTCGTAATTTTGATTTTCGATATCTCAGCTCTGGAAGGGTCTAGAGCCTCCATTATTGCACTCAGGTCTAAGTCTCATGGTCCTCTATCAGAATCCAGAGTTTTGAGAAGATTGGGGATACTTAATTTTTCGCCCAAAAAAAAAAAAAACGTAAGGGGTAACACTGTCGTTTTTTTTTTCGGGTCGAAATTTTGAGTTTCGATATCTCAGCTCTGGAAGGGTCTAGAGCCTCCATTGTTGCACTCAGGTCTATGTCTCATGGCCCTCTATCAGAATCCAGAGTTTTGAGAAGATTGGGATACTTAATCTTTCGCCCCCCCCCCCCCCCCAAAAAAACGTAAGGGGTAACACTGTCGTTTTTTTTTTCTGGTCGTAATTTTGATTTTCGATATCTCAGCTCTGGAAGGGTCTAGAGCCTCCATTATTGCACTCAGGTCTAAGTCTCATGGTCCTCTATCAGAATCCAGAGTTTTGAGAAGATTAGAGATACTTAATTTTTCGCCCCCCCAAAAAAAACGTAAGGGGTAACACTGTCGTTTTTTTTACGGGTCGAAATTTTGATTTTCGATATCTCAGCGCTGGAAGGGTCTAGAGCATCCATTGTTGCACTCAGGTCTATGTCTCATGGCCCTCTATCAGAATCCAGAGTTTTGAGAAGATTGGGCATACTTAATTTTTCGCCCCCAAAAAAAAAACGTAAGGGGTAACACTGTCGTTTTTTTTACGGGTCGAAATTTTGATTTTCGATATCTCAGCTCTGGAAGGGTCTAGAGCATCCATTGTTGCACTCAGGTCTATGTCTCATGGCCCTCTATCAGAATCCAGAGTTTTGAGAAGATTGGGCATAGTTAATTTTTCGCCCCCCAAAAAAAACGTAAGGGGTAACACTGTCGTTTTTTTTTTCTGGTCGAAATTTTGAATTTCGATGTCTCAGCTCTGGAAGGGTCTAGAGCCTCCATTGTTGCACTCAGGTCTATGTCTCATGGCCCTCTATCAGAATCCAGAGTTTTGAGAAGATTGGGGATACTTAATTTTTCGCCCCCCCAAAAAAAAACGTAAGGGGTAACACTGTCGTTTTTTTTTCTGGTCGAAATTTTGAATTTCGATATCTCAGCTCTGGAAGGGTCTAGAGCCTCCATTGTTGCACTCAGGTCTAAGTCTCGTGGCCCTCTATCAGAATCCAGAGTTTTGAGAAGATTGGGGATACTTAATTTTTCGCCCCAAAAAAAAAAACATAAGGGGTAACACTGTCGTTTTTTTTTTCTGGTCGAAATTTTGAATTTCGATATCTCAGCTCTGGAAGGGTCTAGAGCCTCCATTGTTGCACTCAGGTCTATGTCTCGTGGCCCTATATCAGAATCCAGACTTTTGAGAAGATTGGGGATACTAAATTTTTCGGCCAAAAAAAAAAACGTAAGGGGTAACACTGTCGTTTTTTTCGGGTCGAAATTTTGATTTTCGATATCTCAGCTCTGGATTCTGATAGAGGGCCATGAGACTTAGACCTGAGTGCAAAAATGGAGGCTCTAGACCCTTGCAGAGCTGAGATATCGAAATTTTAAATTTCGACCAGAAAAAAAAAAACGACAGTGTTACCCCTTACGTTTTTTTTTTTTTGGGCGAAAAATTTAGTATCCCCAATCTTCTCAAAACTCTGGATCTAAATTTCAACCCGAAAAAAACAACAACAGTGTTACCCCTTACGTTTTTTTTTTTGGGCGAAAAATTAAGTATCCCCAATCTTCTCAAAACTCTGGATTCTGATGGAGGGCCATGAGACTTAGACCTGAGTGCAACAATGGAGGCTCTAGACCCTTCCAGAGCTGAGATATCGAAACTCAAAATTTCGACCCGAAAAAAAAAACGACAGTGTTACCCCTTACGTTTTTTTTTTGGATGAAAAATTAAGTATCCCCAATCTTCTCAAAACTCTGGATTCTGATAGAGGGCCATGAGACATAGACCTGAATGCAACAATGGAGGCACTAGACCCTTCCAGAGCTGAGATATCGAAAATCAAAATTTCGACCCGAAAAAAAACAACAGTGTTACCCCTTACGGTTTTTTTTTTTGGACGAAAAATTAAGTATCCCCAATTTTCTCAAAACTCTGGATTCTGATGGAGGGCCATGAGACTTAGACCTGAGTGCAACAATGGAGGCTCTAGACCCTTCCAGAGCTGAGATATCGAAACTCAAAATTTCGACCCGAAAAAAAACGACAGTTTTACCCCTTACGTTTTTTTTTTTGGGTGAAAAATTTAGTATCCCCAATCTTCTCAAAACTCTGGATTCTGATAGAGGGCCATGAGACATAGACCTGAGTGCAACAATGGATGCACTAGACCCTTCCAGAGCTGAGATATCGAAAATCAAAATTTCGACCCGAAAAAAAACGACAGTGTTACCCCTTACGTTTTTTTTTTTTGGGCGAAAAATGAAGTATCCCCAATCTTCTCAAAACTCTGGATTCTGATGGAGGGCCATGAGACTTAGACCTGAGTGCAACAATGGAGGCTCTAGACCCTTCCAGAGCTGAGATATCGAAACTCAAAATTTCGACCCGAAAAAAAAAACGACAGTGTTACCCCTTACGTTTTTTTTTTGGGCGAAAAATTAAGTATCCCCAATCTTCTCAAAACTCTGGATTCTGATAGAGGGCCATGAGACTTAGACCTGAGTGCAAAAATGGAGGCTCTAGACCCTTGCAGAGCAGAGTAACGAAATTTAAAATTTCGACCAGAAAAAAAAAACGACAGTGTTACCCCTTACGGTTTTTTTTGGGTCGAAAAATTAAGTATCCCCAATCTTCTCAAAACTCTGGATTCTGATAGAGGGCCATGAGACAAAGACCTGAGTGCAACAATAAAGGCTCTAGACCCTTCCAGAGCTGAGATATCGAAAATCAAAATTTCGACCCGTGAAAAAAACGACAGTGTTACCCCTTACGTTTTTTTTTGGGGGGTGAAAAATTAAGTATCCCCAATCTTCTCAAAACTCTGGATTCTGATAGAGGACCATGAGACTTAGACCTGAGTGCAAAAAAAACGACAGTGTTACCCCTTACGTTTTTTTTTTGGGCGAAAAATTAAGTATCCCCAATCTTCTCAAAACTCTGGATTCTGATAGAGGGCCATGAGACTTAGACCTGAGTGCAAAAATGGAGGCTCTAGACCCTTGCAGAGCTGAGTAACGAAATTTAAAATTTCGACCAGAAAAAAAAAAACGACAGTGTTACCCCTTACGGTTTTTTTTGGGTCGAAAAATTAAGTATCCCCAATCTTCTCAAAACTCTGGATTCTGATAGAGGGCCATGAGACAAAGACCTGAGTGCAAAAAAAACGACAGTGTTATCCCTTACGTTTTTTTTTTTTTGGGTGAAAAATTAAGTATCCCCAATCTTCTCTGGAAGGGTCTAGAGCCTCCATTGTTGCACTCAGGTCTATGTCTCATGGCCCTCTATCAGAATCCAGAGTTTTGAGAAGATTGGGGATACTTAATTTTTCGCCCCCCCAAAAAAACGTAAGGGGTAACACTGTCGTTTTTTTTTCTGGTCGAAATTTTGAATTTCGATATCTCAGCTCTGGAAGGGTCTAGAGCCTCCATTGTTGCACTCAGGTCTAAGTCTCATGGCCCTCTATCAGAATCCAGAGTTTTGAGAAGATTGGGGATACTTAATTTTTCGCCCCAAAAAAAAAACATAAGGGGTAACACTGTCGTTTTTTTTTTCTGGTCGAAATTTTGAATTTCGATATCTCAGCTCTGGAAGGGTCTAGAGCCTCCATTGTTGCACTCAGGTCTATGTCTCGTGGCCCTATATCAGAATCCAGACTTTTGAGAAGATTGGGGATACTAAATTTTTCGCCCAAAAAAAAAAACGTAAGGGGTAACACTGTCGTTTTTTTCGGGTCGAAATTTTGATTTTCGATATCTCAGCTCTGGATTCTGATAGAGGGCCATGAGACTTAGACCTGAGTGCAAAAATGGAGGCTCTAGACCCTTGCAGAGCTGAGATATCGAAATTTTAAATTTCGACCAGAAAAAAAAAAACGACAGTGTTACCCCTTACGTTTTTTTTTTTTTTGGGCGAAAAATTTGAGATGGTCCTCACTGCGGAACATGAAATCCATGGGGAGGAGTCGGATCCAGATCCAACTCCTCCCACCTTACATACACCTAAACCTAACCAACTCCGCCCCCTGATCCCTAAACCCACCCCTAATCCCTAAACCCAACCCTAATCTTACCCATCTCCACCCCTTGGATCGTGATCCGACTCCTCCCCGTGGATCTTATGTTCTGCATTGAGGTGCTACTGAAAAATTTAGTATCCCCAATCTTCTCAAAACTCTGGATCAAAATTTCAACCCGAAAAAAACAACAACAGTGTTACCCCTTACGTTTTTTTTTTTGGGCGAAAAATTAAGTATCCCCAATCTTCTCAAAACTCTGGATTCTGATGGAGGGCCATGAGACTTAGACCTGAGTGCAACAATGGAGGCTCTAGACCCTTCCAGAGCTGAGATATCGAAACTCAAAATTTCGACCCGAAAAAAAAAAACGACAGTGTTACCCCTTACGTTTTTTTTTTTGGATGAAAAATTAAGTATCCCCAATCTTCTCAAAACTCTGGATTCTGATAGAGGGCCATGAGACATAGACCTGAGTGCAACAATGGAGGCACTAGACCCTTCCAGAGCTGAGATATCGAAAATATAAATTTCGACCCGAAAAAAAACAACAGTGTTACCCCTTACGTTTTTTTTTTTTGGACGAAAAATTAAGTATCCCCAATTTTCTCAAAACTCTGGATTCTGATGGAGGGCCATGAGACTTAGACCTGAGTGCAACAATGGAGGCTCTAGACCCTTCCAGAGCTGAGATATCGAAACTCAAAATTTCGACCCGAAAAAAAAACGACAGTTTTACCCCTTACGGTTTTTTTTTTTGGGTGAAAAATTTAGTATCCCCAATCTTCTCAAAACTCTGGATTCTGATAGAGGGCCATGAGACATAGACCTGAGTGCAACAATGGATGCACTAGACCCTTCCAGAGCTGAGATATCGAAAATCAAAATTTCGACCCGAAAAAAAACGACAGTGTTACCCCTTACGTTTTTTTTTTTTTTTTGGGCGAAAAATTAAGTATCCCCAATCTTCTCAAAACTCTGGATTCTGATGGAGGGCCATGAGACTTAGACCTGAGTGCAACAATGGAGGCTCTAGACCCTTCCAGAGCTGAGATATCGAAACTCAAAATTTCGACCCGAAAAAAAAAACGACAGTGTTACCCCTTACGTTTTTGTTTTTTTTTTGGGTGAAAAATTTAGTATCCCCAATCTTCTCAAAACTCTGGATTCTGATAGAGGGCCATGAGACTTAAACCTGAGTGCAAAAATTGAGGCTCTAGACCCTTCCAGAGCTGAGATATCGAAAATTAAAATTTCGACCACAAAAAAAAAACGACAGTGTTACCCCTTACGTTTTTTTTTTGGGCGAAAAATTAAGTATCCCCAATCTTCTCAAAACTCTGGATTCTGATAGAGGGCCATGAGACTTAGACCTGAGTGCAAAAATGGAGGCTCTAGACCCTTGCAGAGCTGAGTAACGAAATTTAAAATTTCGACCAGAAAAAAAAAAAACGACAGTGTTACCCCTTACGGTTTTTTTTGGGTCGAAAAATTAAGTATCCCCAATCTTCTCAAAACTCTGGATTCTGATAGAGGGCCATGAGACAAAGACCTGAGTGCAACAATAAAGGCTCTAGACCCTTCCAGAGCTGAGATATCGAAAATCAAAATTTCGACCCGTGAAAAAAACGACAGTGTTACCCCTTACGTTTTTTTTTTGGGGGTGAAAAATTAAGTATCCCCAATCTTCTCAAAACTCTGGATTCTGATAGAGGACCATGAGACTTAGACCTGAGTGCAAAAAAAAAAACGACAGTGTTACCCCTTACGTTTTTTTTTTTTTGGGCGAAAAATTAAGTATCCCCAATCTTCTCAAAACTCTGGATTCTGATAGAGGGCCATGAGACTTAGACCTGAGTGCAAAAATGGAGGCTCTAGACCCTTGCAGAGCTGAGTAACGAAATTTAAAATTTCGACCAGAAAAAAAAAAAACGACAGTGTTACCCCTTACGGTTTTTTTTTGGGTCGAAAAATTAAGTATCCCCAATCTTCTCAAAACTCTGGATTCTGATAGAGGGCCATGAGACAAAGACCTGAGTGCAAAAAAAACGACAGTGTTATCCCTTACGTTTTTTTTTTTTTTGGGTGAAAAATTAAGTATCCCCAATCTTCTCTGGAAGGGTCTAGAGCCTCCATTGTTGCACTCAGGTCTATGTCTCATGGCCCTCTATCAGAATCCAGAGTTTTGAGAAGATTGGGGATACTTAATTTTTCGCCCAAAAAAAAAAAAAAAAAACGTAAGGGGTAACACTGTCGTTTTTTTTTCTGGTCGAAATTTTGAATTTCGATATCTCAGCTCTGGAAGGGTCTAGAGCCTCCATTTTTGCACTCAGGTCTAAGTCGCATGGCCCTCTATCAGAATCCAGAGTTTTGAGAAAAAAACGTCTAAATGTCACATTTTTAATGAAGCAGCCTAAATAGTCCACTTTGGAAAATGTGTAGATGTCACGGTTTAACCCCCTCAAACGTGAAACTTACACGTTTGCGTTAACACGCTCCAGTGGAGAGATATCCAGATGTTTATTCGCCTCTGCAATAACCATAGATATATACACTAGACCTCACCTTGGGGGTCTAAGCATGCGTCAAAACCGCCGCCATCTTGGAACAGGGGTCTTGTCATAGGAAGTTGCTAGGTAATGCTGCTATCTCTGCCTTTACTTCAAATTCATTGATGGTGGCGGACTTTTGTGCAGCGTATGATGTTCACGGATTAAATCTGAACTAGAAAGAATGTTTTTTAAAAAAAAAAAAAAATTTCTTTCTGGAATCAATGATAAATACATGTCTGACCGTTGGAACAAATCGCATTCATGATGATTTATGGTGATTTACTGGGTCTACTACATTGATGCTGATGCATTAAAGTGGAGGGGCTCCCCTGTTTCAAGATGGCGGCTCTATTGACGCATTCGTTCTAATGAACTGCCGTAGCCAAGGTGAGGTCTAGTGTATATGTCTATGTGCCATAACGACCTATCAGTTTTCATTAAACCGAGAAAAATGGAATCCATCACATAAGTGCATCTGTCCATCATAAAAGTGCATCTGTCCATCATAAAAGTGCATCTATCCATCATAAAAGTTCATCTGTCCATCATAAAAGTGCATCTGTCCATCATAAAAGTGCATCTGTCCATCATAAAAGTGCATCTGTCCATCATAAATGTGCATCTGTCCATCATAAAAGTGCATCTGTCCATCATAAAAGTTCATCTGTCCATCATAAAAGTGCATCTGTCCATCATAAAAGTGCATCTGTCCATCATAAAAGTACATCTATCCATCATAAAAGTGCATCTGTCCATCATAAAAGTGCATCTATCCATCACATAAGTGCATCTGTCCATCATAAAAGCGCATCTATCCATCGTAAAAGTGCATCTGTCCATCATAAAAGTGCATCTATCAATCATAAAAGTGCATCTGTTCATCATAAAAGTGCATCTGTCCATCATAAATGTGCATCTATCAATCATAAAAGTGCATCTGTCCATCATAAAAGTGCATCTATCCATCATAAAAGTGCATCTGTCCATCATAAAAGTGCATCTGTCCATCATAAAAGTGCATCTGTCCATCATAAAAGTGCATCTATCCATCATAAAAGTGCATCTGTCCATCATAAAAGTGAATCTGTCCATCATAAAAGTTCATCTGTCCATCATAAAAGTGCATCTATCCATCATAAAAGTGCATCTATCCATCATAAAAGTGCATCTGTCCATCATAAAAGTTCATCTATCCATCATAAAAGTTCATCTGTCCATCATAAAAGTGCATCTGTCCATCATAAAAGTGCATCTATCCATTACATAAGTGCATCTGTCCATCATAAAAGTGCATCTATCCATCATAAAAGTGCATCTGTCCATCATAAAAGTGCACTCCTCCCAGGCCCGAGTTTTTGCCTCCACAACCACCCGGGCTGGAGTCCGCTTGGCCTGCCGGTACCAGTCAGCTGCCTCAGGAGTTCCACAAGCCAGCCAGGCCCCATAGGCCTCCTTCTTCAGCTTGACGGCATACTTTACTTCCTGTGTCCACCACCGGGTTCGGGGATTGCCGCCTCGATAGGCACCGGAGACCTTACGGCTGCAACTCTGAGCAGCCGCTTCGACAATGTAGGTGGAGAACATGGTCCACTCGGACTCAATATCTACAGCCTCCCTCGGGATCTGGTCGAGGCTCCTCCAGAGGTGGGAGTTGAAGATCTCTGCCAAACGTTTCCAGCAGACCCTTACAGTACGCTTGGGTCTGCCGAGTCTGTTTAGCTTCCTCTCCCGCCCATCTGATCCAACTCACCACCAGGTTGTGATCTGTTGACAGCTCTGCCCCTCTCTTCACCCAAGTGTCCAAGACATACGGCTGCAGTCAGATGAAACGACCACAAAGTCGATCATCGACCTACGCCTTAGGGTGTTCAGGTGCTGCATGCACTGATGGACACCCTTTTGCTTGAAGATGGTGTTCGTTGTGGACAAACTGTGACTAGCACAGAAGTCCAATAACTGAACACTACTCGGGTTCAGGTCAGGGGGGCCATTCTGTCCCTAGAGCTAGTTTCCATGTCCAGGGATCGGGTTGTTGAGGCCCCCGCCTTCGACTGCCGCCCGATCCTCTCAGCACAGGCCCCTTACGGTCCCTCCTGAAGGTGGTGAGCCCACGGGAAGGAGGCCCCACGTTGCTTCTTCGGACTGAGCCCTGCCGGACACCGTGTGGGAGGCCCTGCCACCAGGCGCTCACATACTGGCTCCAAGGTGGGGCCCCGGCTGTCCTTGTTTTCACTTCACTCATAAGGTTTTTTGAACCGTTCTTGGTCTGACCCGTCGCCTAGGACCGGTTTGCCTTGGGAGACCCTACCAGGGGCATATAGCCCCGGACAACATAGCTCATAGGGTCGTTCGGGTACTCAAACCCCTCCACCACGTTAAGGTGGCAGTGCAAGAAGGGGTTGATTAGAAACACTTTTTTTCTATTTCAGTTTGTTCTAATGGGGATTTGTTATACCCTATATGAAGAGTTCAGATGCAAAAGCCTCTAAGTGCCATTTGAAATTTTCTTCTAAAATTATCATTTTTATCAAGCTTGTATATTTAAGTTCAGTAATTTCACTTAAATGGCAATGAAGATTACCTATTAATGGTCATTTAAGTGAAATTACTGAACTTAAATACACAAGCTTGATAAAAATGGTCATTCTAGAACCAAATTTCAAATGGCACTTAGAGGCTTTTGCATCTGAACTCTTCATACATTACACATACAGTATTTGAATATATGAGTGGTTTTCTGTTTTGTTTCAATAAATATAACACCAATATAATGGTTTGAATAGTATCTACTTATTATGGGAGATGTTCATTTGGACCAACATGTTTCAGGAGGGGATCATCAACATTTGCTTCTTAGACATCATAAAGACTGTAAAAGTACAAAAGTTAGAAAACATATATCAATAGGGTCCTAAGGGCAGGAGTTCCAGTGATCCAATGTCACAATTTATTTGTACATTTTTTGGTGTTCATTTGAGTGTTTATGCACTCATCTAATCATGACTTGATGATGAATTTAGGGTCTCAGGTATATCTACCATAAGGGAGCGCGTCTTGTTCCACTCGTAGAGTGGGAGCATTCGTGGAATTTCCAGAGAGTTGGGGGCATCAAATTCAGGTTTCACCTCCTGTATCATGATCCCACCGGTCCAGTTCACCACACTTGAGCCATGAATGTTTGTTGTTATTTTGTTCAGATTGTCCCACTCGAGATGGAACACATTCCTTCACCAGTAGTAATAATAATAATAATGAAAGTATAATTAATTAATTATTAAGCATAACATTTTTTTTCAACTTAACAGAAATCTGGAGAGACCATTATCTGCCAGTTAATGTGGGCTTCCATAACGCTAAATGCTCTTCACCAAGAAAGACCTTTCTAATTGTGTGTTGGTGCATGGTGTAGGCTATGTATTTGTGTAGTTAGTTTAAATAGTATGTTAAATAAACCTCACATTACCAGTGAATCCTAATTACATGATGTGATTTTTAATTAATGCATATTTTTGAACACGTTGTATCTTAAAATGTATTATTTAATTAAAATATCTATGTTATATTTTTAATGTGCAACAAGTGAACATTGGGAACAAGCTCAACATGTGCTCAACAATAATTTACATAGCCAGTTATGAAAAATGGAGGAGATTTATCAAATCGAAAACTAAAGGAGAAAAACAGACTGCCTATATGTGCTTTTTTGGATATCCAGGGTGGCAACCAATATAGCCAGAAAATACATACATGTGACAATATTTCAGTTGGGGATCATCAACATTTGCTTCTTAGACATCCTAAAGACTGTAAAAATACAAAAGTTAGAAAACATATATCAGAAGGGTCCATAGGGGAGGAGTTCCAGTGATCTAATTTCACCATTTTTTGACATTTTTTGGTGTTTATTTGAGTTTTTATGCACTATACATCATCTAATCAAGACAATCATCATATCTATCAATTCTTAATGCAAAGACGAAGAGAAAATGGGGTAGATTGTGTCTGTAGGATGTATTGTTCAGATTCTATGTAGGTTTAAAGTTTTCATTTTCCGCAGCCAAAAATCAAGCACGGACACAAAAGATGATACAAAAAATCACATATGGGACAAAAATTTGCGCGGGGAACATCAAAATTCCTTTTCTAGACACCTTAAGGATTACAAAAAACTAGGTTAAAAAAATATATCTTTCGGGTGTAGGTGAACCCTCCCTTCCTACCCTACTAGAGAGAGAGAGAGAGAGAGAGAGAGAGGGAGCACATAATGAATAACCTTCAGTGTGTATGTGTATTTATTTACATGTCATTATGTCGGTGAGTAGACAGTTCATACCAAAAATAGTGCATCATTTTCTTGTAATAGTTTCAGTTTGTCAACGTGGATTTCGGCAGTGTATGTGGGAGGTCATTTTCAGCAGATAGATCTATTTTAAGTCATCCATCAAGGCCAGAGACAGCCATCTTGAGAGTGTGTCATTGTTTCTGTGCCATGTTGTCAGGTTAATTATTTGTTCTGTAATTAGCTCTCAATGTGTCAAGATGTGTCAGACAGTGTGGTCGGCTCAGCCCGATTTGATGGAGAGCAACAGGAAGTTGTCAGAGAGGGAAGAGAGGATGAAGCCCCTGGTCTGATGTAAGAGCAATGACGACTCATCACATTGGATAGAAAGGTATTGCAACTTTGTTGCAACATAGAAATTAGGTGCCAGATTTTACCACGGGTTTAAAATAAAACAACAAAGATAAAGTATGAATCATATCAGGTTACATCAGTTTTGTGAAAAAAATGAAGACTTTTATAAAATTTTAAATTTGAATTGAACCCTCCAGTCTCCACAGGAAGTTGAGGAATTAATGAATTCATCAGGTGGTGGCATTCTTCCACCTTGGTCTTAAAACCTGAATTTCAGGAGTCATTTCTGTTCAATCCATTTTGCAATTCCACATTCCTTTTTTTACCTCGCTTTAAATTCTGAAATTGAATTGGAAATCAATTCTGACCTGCTTTAATTACAAATGTGTTATATAACCTATTTAACATGCCCCCATATATTTGTTTGCATGTTTTCTAATAATAATAATAATTCGTTACATTTATATAGCGCTTTTCTAGACACTCAAAGCGCTTCACATAGAAGGGGGGGATCTCCTCAACCACCACCAATGTGCAGCATCCACCTGGATGATGCGACGGCAGCCATATTGCGCCAGAACGCTCACCACACACCAGCTTACTGGTGGAGAGGAGACAGTGATGAAGCCAATTGGTGTATATGGGGATGATTAGGAGGCCATGATGGACAGAGGCTACTGGGCAAATTTGGCCAGGATGCCGGGGTTACACCCCTGCTCTTACGAAAGACATCCTGGGATTTTTTATCAAGACAATCAAGACATGTGTGGGCCGGGTTTGTTGATGGATGTGCAATGAACAATGAAAAATTCAATTGTAGATACTCCATATTTTGAGTTGTGACAGCAGTTGTTAACACCATATTACCAGGTATACAGGCAGATATCTTATTCGGAACAGGGTTGCAGGGAAAGGCACTGAGGCACAAATCCAGCTTAAGCTATCAGGAATAAACTAATTGTCTGCCCCTGTGGAAAATAGCAGTCAACCAGGTATCCACAGCCCATTCTCAGCCCCAAGGCGTCACCGAACAGACGCCTTGGGAAGCACTTTGACCATGCTTTAATATCTGACGCTTTAGGCGCCCTTTAGCGTCAGTTAGGTGACGCCCTAGGATCGCGTGTAACCCTACCCCTACCCCAGACCTAAACCTACCCGCGTCATCCAACTGACGCTTTTCCTTTCGCGTCAGTTAGCTGACGCCATAGGATCGCGTCATGTAACTGACGCCAAAGGGCGCCTAAAGAGTCAAATATTGAAGCATGGTCAAAGGTGACGCCTTGGGGGTGAGAATGCGTTGGTATCCAAATTCTTCACTCACTTTGGTTTCTGGGCACAATGCAAAGACATATTCAGAATTGAGTTTCACCCATTTGAGAAAATGAATCAATGCTTAATGTAATTTGGTGGCTGTTGATATTTAGATCAAAGCAAAAATATGACAACATACATGGCAATCGTCAAGTGTACTAATTGTAGATTGTGCGCCAAAACACACACATGTTCTCTGCCTTGGCGATCCCACTAACCAAATGAACTTGCCAATTCATCTGTCTCAACCAAAGTGCTTGTTAATATAAGCCTGTGACATCCTGACCTCTCTCAAGGGCCATTAGCACCATCTTCAGCCTGTTACATTAAATAAATATTCTCCTTTGACCATATTAATAATACCAGAGATAAATCATAACAAGCACATCTCAGACATCTCATGCATCTGTGTACGTGTATGTATCATGGTCAAGCGCTTGGACACACGAGTCTCGTGCCGGTAAATAAAGATGCATGACTCGGACCTCTACATCCAGTGTTTCAGTTCTTTTAAAGCAGACTTCATTTAGAAACTTCTATAAATAGTGTTTCTTCTCATCATTGGGAATCACACCGATGTGAAAAAAATAAATAAATAATAAATCACACCGATCTGGATGAATCTCAGAGGTTCAGTGTTTATTCAGCTTCCTCTCCGAGGGCGAGTCATATCAGAGACGGCGCATCTCTGCCGCCCACCTGCCGTTTTACGTTTCCTCTTTACTTCATTTCACCCACTCCAACTTTTCATTCTCTGACAGATTGCAGGACCCCATTTAACCATTTTATTCATCTGTGCCTGCAGGCGGGGGGAGCCGTTACAGTCAATAAAAACTGAAAAAGCTTGGCAGTGGAGTGCTCTCACTCTCTTTCTGTTAAGCCTGAAATAGGTGAACGTTATGATTGGTTAATGGTTTCCCAGGCTGTCGTGGTTCGGGGAGAATTAAATACTGCATCTGCTTTCCAAGGCGTTAATCTCCAAGTCTCACATTCCGTCTGTTCCGATGTGCAAGCAGGAGATAATGTTTAAAAGGACCTGGGAAGAGCCAGGCAGGCCGCCCCGATATTGCCTCTATAATTACATAATTAACTTTTTGTCTCTAATCGTTATGGAGCTAATGGTGCCGCTAAAACAGGGCTCCTGCCACGCACAGAAAACCAAATCAAAAATCAATAATCCATAGAATGCCATTAGAAGTCATAAGAGAGCCATGTTTGCTTTTTTCCTCTCTCTTTTTCACTCCTCATCCCTTCATATGGGCTAAATTGAGCTCATTTGAGCACATAGTCTTATCTCCAGAGGAGAACATCAACATCTGGGAGTGGGACTGAAAGACAGAAAAGCAGCAGACAGGTGCAGAGAGAGAGAGAGAGAGAGAGAGAGAGAGAGAGAGAGAGAGAGGAGAGAGAGAGAGCGGGTAAACGGAGGCTGCAAACTGCTCAATAAATTACCTCTGGCCTCTCTTGCCGCCCATTGTCGGCCGATTGACCTGCTGCAAATGAATTCCATTTCTCCTCTGGTCCCTCCTTACTTCTAATTTACATTGTGATCATATACGTCTGAAAAATGATATCGTAAAAAAGATGAATGTATTAATTACCTCCTCTCTTATCTCCCCTCCCCCCTCCTTCTGTTCTCCTCCCCAGAGAGCTCGAACAGTGTGTAAGTATGTCACTTATTTCATCATGACAGCTGTAATGTATTCACAAAAGTGCATCATAAATACAGAGGGCCCAGGTTGATCACCCCACGTCTGCCCCCCCCCCCTCTTTCTCTCTCTTTCTCTCTCGCCCTCTCTCTCTCTCATTCACTCACACATACAGTCTACAAACATTTTCTCAAGTCAAATTGGTCAAACTGCCCCTTTAGGAGTCCAACGGAAATTAGGTTCTTGACCTGGTCAGTGAGGCGTAGTTATATTTCATTTTCATGCACGAGGCTTTTAGAGTTGAGTCTTAACACACCCGAGTGGTGAGACCTAACCTGTGTGAATATTATAAATAAGGCTGTCATGAGAAAGACTGATTATTATCTCAGAGAATCACACAGTGTAAATCATACCAGATGTACTTCAGATTCATATGAAGGGTGTACCGTTTTTAATGTGATGTAAGACATCACATATGAATAGAAAGGTAAGCAGGAGATGGACGCAGAGTGGGGAGAGTATGCTTAACCAAATGAGAGTTTATTAAACAGTAACAGACAAGTATTCACTGCAGAGGTCTTTACTGTGGGAATAAAAAAAATGGTAACACTTTACAATAAGGTTCATTAGTTACTACATTAGTTAACATTAACAAAGAATGAACAATACTTCTTCCGCATTTGTTAATCTTTGGTAATGTTAATTTCAACATTTACTAATACTTTTAAAATCTTGTTAACATTAGTTAATGCACTGTGAACTAACATGAACAAACAATGAACAGCTAGATTTGTATTAACTATCGTTAACAAAGAATAACAAATACTGTAACAAATGGTTAGTTCATGTTAGTTAATGCATGCACTAATGTTTAATAAATGAACCTTATTGTAAAGTGTTACCAAAAAAATTATATTCTTCAGAAATGTATTAAAAGTGATCGTAAAGAAATCTCACGGTACTCACAGCAAAAAAAAAAAAAAAAAAAAAAAAGGCTAGAATAGACTTAAATTAAATGATCAGCTGTAAGAAATTCACACTTGGTGATGATTAATTATGTCTGAATCAAGTGTCATCTGGCTTTTGTATTAAGGCAAAGCACATATACCAGAGACTGATAGGCAGAGAACAGTCCAGTTTAAGAATGAGATAGCCATACTATCATCACAAGTTGCAAACAGATGTTTGTCTGGTTCACTTTCTGAAAACGTCTCAGTCAGTTTACCATTGTAATGTCCACTCACTCTCGATGTAAATCATTAAACATTGGCATCTTCACAAGGCAGAAGGAACATCATCATCAAGAACTCTCAGGTGTGTGACAGTCTACATGTGTTAATGATCATTAAGTTGTACAGATTTTTTTATTTGGGGTTATGGGTATCTGTGAAGAAGAGGTATCGGGAATGTGTATGAGTGTGCCTTGTTGTCTGCAAATGCTGATTCCAACCATAACAACACTCTTCACATAGGAGCTGACACATGCCCTCGACCCCAAAACCTCACACCAGCGTTCTCCCTTTGAGGCTCCACTGATACCGAACCCTGTCCTCATCCATCCTCCGAGACTGAGCCTGTCCTATCTCCCCAGGGGAGGACACCTGGCCTGGGCGGAGGAGGGTGCGGATTGAGGGATGTGTGGTGATTAATGCAGGCTGTTTAGGGTGCTGTCAGGGTGGGGGGAAAGGGTGCAGAGCTGGGCCTGATGGATGGGGGCTAAAGCACAAGCTGATAAGACATTGCCCATGAATCTGTTCCACATCAACACTCACTTTGATCACTGACAGAAACCCAAAGATGGGTCTGTGCATCTGTCCAAACAGACAAAACACACAAACACATACACTGACTGGCTGTATAGCTCTGTGAATGTCTCTGTCCTACTGAACTTTGCTCATTTTCCTCTCTCAATTCCTTTGTTTTGTTTGTTTTTTATTTTTTTTTATTTTTTTTCATTTCATCAATTTTTTTTTTTTTATCTGCTACTTTGGGTCGCACATATTAAGTGCCAATAATAAAGGCAGAGATACATCGAGAAGACGTATTTGTACATTGTGTGAACCATGGCAGTGCACTTTGGTCAGTGCCAGATTCAGCAGATAAGAGATGATCCATGAAAGCTGATAGGTTCACTGACAGCAGGACAGGGGCCTTGGCCTCCACCAAGAGGAGGCATTACAGGGGCCCACGCAGCTGTCAGGACCAAATCGTCTTACACATTCATAAACACACACACACCTCTAATATCTGCCATGCAGTTACCCCAAACAGTCTGAAGCCCTCTCTGTCTGCTTGTATCTGTCTGTTTCACTCAGTCACTCAACACCACACACTTGTGTGTTACAGTAGCTTTCTCAAGTTTGTGCTGTTGGTTTCCTTTCTCTGATTCGTAACAGTATGTATAGAGCCCACCAAAAAAATGCTACATTATTTACAGTATCAGACTATGAAGCACTTGGCTGCATTTAGTTAAAGGTATAGCGGAGGATCTTTCCGAATTTTAGAGAAGACCCACCCTCTCCATTTTTTTAAAAAAATGCACATGCACAAACACAACACTCCACTCTTGCTCCCGAGAGGGAACGCCTATTACGCCTTGCACAATTATGTTGCAAATCATAAACAAACTCAAAAACATTCATAAAAAAGACAACATGCCAAATGCCCTTCCGTGTTTTAATTACTTATTATACTGATCGATTGAGTGATCGAGGACTCAAGACATGATAGTTGCAACCCTGTATCACACGAAATACGTTCTGAGGAAACTATTTTGCAAATCGCAGTTACGTTACATGGCAACATATAAGCAGTGCTATTACGTTGGTCCTTAACCAAATATGTCTTATTGTTAATACGTAGGTATTAATACGTTATTTTTATACATAGTTGCATATGTAATGGAGAAGTTAGCTTGTTGCATTTGCCTAAAAATAAACAAAAGGTTTTAGAATATGAACACATGAACACACAAGGTTTTAGAATATTTCAGCGTGATACCATTTACCATTTGGTCAAAAGGCTACTTTAGACAAATTGAGAGATGTTTACCGTGTCTATGCGGTGCATTACTTGTGCCAGGGCTAGCATTGCTAAGTAGCTTGCATTAACATTTACTAGTGATTTTAAATGGATTTCTCCAAATAGTATGACAAACTTTACCTGTCTGGTAGAATCTTTGCGACTGCGGCATCAGTGAGAAGCCCAACCTGTGCTTTTAGCGCACGCCAGCGTGTGATATTCACCCAAAATCACTCTGGTCTTGTTTCTATATTCTGCGGCCTTTCTCTTCTTATCATACACTTTGTATCAATTTTTTCTCTTTCGACCCTCAGCCAAAAGGAATGGCTAAAACGGTAACTCTGACATAGGCTAATACACTTGAAAGTGAAAACTACACAGGGATGAGCACGTACGACGGCCTTACGTAAACATATCACCAGAATGATTGACACTTAGGTGGACCAATAGTATAGACTACCCACCCGGAAAAAGAAAATCCTCCGCTATACCTTTAATTTACACTGCCTTCTATGTAGATTCCACTAGAATTGTCAATTTAACACATTCAATTTGTTTAGTATAGTTATATTATTGTATAGTTAAAAAAAGAATGAGTTTAACAATATATCTATAATGTAAAATGCACCATGTCCTTTATGTAAATTCCACAAGATTTTTCATGAGCAATTTAATTCCACAATCAGAGCTCAAGGCTCATACATACCAAGGACGATAAATATAACATTAACTCTATAGTGTGTGTTTAATCACATATATAATGAATTAATGTCAATTACAGCATAGTTCCTACACAAAAACTCTTAGCAAGATTTAGTTTTCACAACATTGACAATATTGGGTGGAAAAGCATGAATAAAGCTGTCTGAGGCAGAGCAATCAAGCTTTTGATTTGGCTTAACAATCACTTCTTTTAAATTTCATTATGCCTATCATAACTGATTCATCAAAACATTTATAATGAGAAGAACCGACTGAAATCGTAATCCTAAGAATATGAAGACATGCTCTATCTCTAAGGCTACATTTACATTACTTGTATCAAGTGACACAATTCACATTTATTTATTTATTTTGTGTGGCACATGTGGCACAGATTGGATATGATCCACGAATGTGTAAGCAGGAAAAAACAAAAACATATGGATTCCGATATTCTCAGATCAGTTTCAGGCCTAATTCATACGTGGAAATAAATCGATATGAATCGGATGTTATTGAAAAAGTGCCTGTGGCAAATGACATCTACTCAGGTGGACACCAACTGCAATCATGACTCTTTTCAGTGACGCAATGGGGACCGAAGGCTCAACCCAAAGTTTTGCTGAGCTTTAAAGATGGCGCTTTAAAGATTTTATTATCATTTAGTCTGCAAGATCCATTTAGTCCATTGCAAATTGTGCCATTTTCACTTCTTTTCGACCAAAGCTTTTCCAGGTGTACCTTGAGTTTTTCGCCTAGTTTATAGTGTAAATGCGGATATCGGATATGGGTCACTTTTAAAAGATGTAAGCTGGTCATCAAAAAAAAAAAAAAAAAAAAAAAAAAATGGATATAGTCAAGAAATCAGAATTATGCATCAAGGCAGGCACTGTAAATGTGGCCTTAGTGAAAAAAAAAAAAAAGATATTCATCTCCCGAAGAAAAGCATAGCGTTCTTTTATAATTTTATATCCTCTAAAGAAATGACTGCCCATGCTAAAGAGAAAGAGGAAAAAAAGTTAAGAGCAAAAAAGTCCCTGAGGGAAAATGAGAAAGGAATAATAAGCTATTTAATTTACACTTCAAATTATTTTATGCTGAACAGATACACTGTGGGTCCTTACTGGTATTTAAATGATTACCAAATTATATTAATCCTTTTTCAGAGAACATTTTCCAGCTGCAGATTTGCAGCTCTAAATGAGGACTTCTTTTAAGTCAATTTACAGAGGCGTAACACTCTGAATTTCATTTACTGCTCTATTTATCCACAATTAAGTCTTTTCTATGATTTTGAAATCTCCTTAAACCAGCCAACACTTAGAAACAGCTGTCCTTGCTGTAGGCACAACATCACTACTGAGATTTGATTGTTTACTCTTGTCTTCAATTTTGCATGAGACCTTGTGTTTTAACCAGTATGCCGCACAGGTAGATCCATGAAGCGGGTTGTCTGCTCTGGCCTTGATCTCATTAGACCTTTCCAGCTCCTCTGACTCTCTCAAGTTCACATCTATGGTGTTTGCCACTATGATCTGACTTTAAAATAAAAGCATATCAGTTGGAGAGCTCTGACCTTTTAATGAAAATGTCAGCGTTCCTGTTCCTGTGAGAGTCTGGGCTGTGTCTTTCACTGACTGAGCTTTACCTCAGTGGACAGACTCATGGAGACCATGACCAGGGGCTAATGGTACTATTAATCTTTTTTTCCTTTGTCGGGATCAAGTGGACTACAAAAGATCAAACTAAACAAATAAATGGCTTTTTTTTTTGTGAGTCACATTTGGCTGTTCCTAGCAGAAAAACAGCATGTTATAATTTTGCATTTGGATTTAATTGATGTCTTTGAGCATGTGATAAAGTTTGACAGCCCAGTGTGGTCTTTGTTGATAGCTCTCAGATCAAAGCACGTCTCTAATGTACAGTCCAATTCCAGCGACTTCATTCTACAGTAGCACAACAGCACAGTAGCAGTCACATTAATCAAACCACAGCATTCAGATTATTCTAATGGGCTTGGACTTCAGCTCCCCTCACTTCAAACACGTCTGGCTTAGGCTGCGGCCCGCTTAGACGCTGACATTTTAAAGGAGAGCGAGAGACAGGAGACACAAACAGAGAGTGAGGGAGGGATACGAATGAGTGAGTGAGTGAGTGTATCATGAAAAGGCTCACAAATGACTAATGTCTTTCTCAGCAGATGCCACGCTCAGACATAAACGTGATAAAAACTGTGATTCCTACGAGCGCAGCAGTGGGCAGAATGAAACGCAACTGCTAATGTGCCGTTAGAATGACAGACTCCATAGACTGGAGCGGAAAACTTCCATCCTGCCACAGACAATTGAGCTGTGGGAGAGTGAAAGACAGAACAGACTGCAGCAAATCAGGCATATCTGCTCTGTGTCTTATAAAGCCAAGGGAATTATGGGTAATGAAGGGTGATCATTGGCCTACAGTCAGTCATTCTCTAAATGTGGTAAGAAATCAGTGTACTTTTATTACTGTATGTGTGGTCTGACTTATAGAAGCAGAGATGTGCTTGAAGCCAAACACCTTTGCCGGTTTTATTTTTTTTATCAAAATAATATCAATTATTTTTTTTTAGAGTTTTAGACCTCCAACAGCACAAAGATTATGTGATATTTTAATAAATATATCTAAAATTACAACAGTAACAACTGTGAGTCTGTTAAGTCATTTTTTTTAATCTTTACTTCAAAATCAGCATATAAATAATAATAAACCAATATATAAAAATCATGATATGAGGCATGTTATTAATTATAGGATTCATGTATGGAAAATAAAGGGAATAGGTGAGCTACTTTTGGTTTCCCTAGATACATTTATTGTTATTATTTTTTTCTGTTACCCAAGCTGTTTTGATATGTTTATGTGTATATGATATGTTATGTAGGTTATGTACTGTGACACTGGGTTGTTCACCTTTGGGACAATGTAAACACAGAATTAGCCACCTCAGTGCTTACAAAAGTGTCATGTTACTCTTACAGCCCCATGTTGTACATTTTTTACGACTGTCATAGTTAAAGGCCTCTGCCATCACCATGTCACCCTGACAGGCCCAAGACAGTTTCCAGCTACCACTAAAGGCCAAAAGGTCATAGACTCTATTCATTTTTAATTGGCCTGGAATCATTTCATATTCATATTGTGACAGAATGAAGATGGGATGTTGTCAAAGTAAATTTGAAGGGATGTCAAAGTGCAATATAAGTGCAATAGTGAGGGGTCACCCAACCCCCCAACACACTCTCGCACACACACTCACTCACACCCATCCCATTCAGAGCGTACGCCATTAATAAATTATCACAATTAAATATTCCCCCCAAAAAAGAGCTCTTGATAAAGAAACATGGCTAATTTTTATGCCGAGCATTACTGTTATTATCTGGTCTGGGGCAGCAGTCAGTCTGAGATCAGAGGGTGCATGGGTGTGAAGGGCTGACAGTGTATAATTTACCATTTGTCCAGGTCAGCGTGTAAAATCAGAGACATAGACACTGACAGGCTGGAGGCCCCTGTGGAGCCTCTTCTGAAACTCCATCAAACCCGTCTGAGCTCTTGCACACAGCTGTGGTGTGCACTCAGATTGCATATAAGCATTTTGACCTGGACATTGGTCTTTCCTGCTAGCCACAACAAATGAACAAAAACAAAGAGAGAGAAAGAGAGAGAAAACACTGTTCATGTTAGTTAATGCATTACCTTTTGAAATATACTGTATATTAAAATAGAAACAGTTATTTCAAATTGAAACCATATTTTACAATATTATTATTTTTGTATATCAAAAATAAATGCTGCCTTAAAACAACGCCCGTGACTTATTCACTTACAGCACGGCCTTTTACACCTTTACGTACGTATATATTATGAGTGGAGGAACCCCTTGTTTGAGCACCAATTACAGTAATTGTCACAACAGTCAGAAAAATCCTAGAAAAGTTGCTGTGGTAATAGCCGGAGTAGAGAGGGAAGATTGACAACTCAACAATGGTTTCTAATTTAGACAGTATTATTTCGCTATCATTGAGAAAACAAAAAAAAAATCATCAAAGCTTCCCACAAATTCACGCTGCAATTGACCATTAAACACAATAAAACAAACATATATTATATGGTTTCTAAGCTCACAATTACATACATTTCCCTTGACAGCTAGAATTTAATGCACAAATAAATGCATAGCCTTTTGCATTTGTACTCTATATATACTCTATATGTACATTATATATAACTTGCTGCAACATTTTGAGGATTATTTGTGCCGAACACTCTGGATCTTTTGAAGAGAACTTTGCGACGAAAACTCTTATAAAGCAAAAACAAATAATGTATCTCTCACTGACTTAGGAGATGTCAATGAGTCAGTGATATATCTATATATATCTATATATCTATATATCTATATATCTATATATATATATATATATATATATATATATATAGTACAAGAAAGCGGCGCATCATGAAAAAATTTTTAACCTGAAGATAAAAATAGCAAAAATAAATAAATAAATAAAGCTTAAAATAAAATAGTGTTATCCTACAATTAATATTACCATATGGTAGCATTGTCTTCAATGATGTAACACACATTACACTGTCAAAATTAAATAAAACTTGGTTTTGGGTTTCATGACCATTGGTGGTCATATTTGTAATGCCCCCAGGCAAGCCATGGTAGTACATATCTAACAACTTGAATGACGAATAAATGAAATCTCTGTTGGTCAAGATTACATTTTAATACCATATTCGAAAACAGGAATAAGGTCTGACAACAATGATATCAAAAAAATACATTATACTTCCTAAGAGTCAAAGTAGGCCAATAATACTGTAAAGACTTTTGAATTGATCTAAATATTGCCCCGTACCATTACACTAATTTTAGAACTGCTACTGTACAGTTCCTCCTAATTATGGCCCCTCGGGGAGCTACGCCCCTCCAAAGCTGACCGGCAGGGGAACCCCGCCCGGTGCGGCAGAGGTCTGGGGGAATAAGACTTGCGTCATGCCCCGTGTGTCCAGGGCCAAGGCCCAGGGGAGTGAGAGAGACATATCCTCTATACAGACAATAGAGCTGGAACACTATCAGGAGGAGTCACAGCAGGACTGTACACTGTGTGTGTGTGTGTGTGTGTGTGTGTGTGTGTGTGTGTGTGTGTGTGTGTGTGTGTGCACATGAAACTCTCTTTGTTTCAATGTGTATTAGTGCAATTGCTGTGTGTGTATTCTTACATGTGTAACACATTTGTGTGTGAGCTCAGCAGAACCAGTGGGCAGGAAACCCTAACAGTGAGCCCGTTACCCCCTGCTTGCACTGACAGGATATACAGCCTGCCAAGCCCGCACGGTAGGTGAGCAGCCATTATGCTAAAGCTAGGAAGTACAGACACAGACAATCTGAAAAGTGACCACCCTTCAGAGAGTTTATAATGAAGCATGTGTTAAACTAATGAATGTACACAAATCAGTGCTATTTTAAGCAACCAGATTTATTAACAGCTTGTGCTGGCAAAAAAAAAAAAAAAAAAAAAAAAAAAAAACTTGTTATGGCGTTAAAAAATCCTGTCAGGATTTACTAAAGACACACAGTGAAACATTAGCACTAGGTGGGTTTCAGTATTTTTTATTTTTATTTTTTTTTATCATCAGGGTATGTTTTGTGTGGGTTTCAATGTGGTCCTTCATAAAATGAAAAACATGAGAATAAATAAATATGTGTATATATATATATAATAAGTGTTAGGGTTGTCTTCTCGATGCTTCAACCTGTTTCCAAGTTAATGAGGAGGCGCAATGTGTTTGGATATGGGCGTGGCTTCTGACATCACACTTGAACATGGGCTGGGTTGGATGTCCACCGCAGGCATGTCTTAAACCAGACACTAATTTGCGTTGCTAGGAAATTTACTTTGGTCATGATTCATGGAAATGACCCAGCTGCATCTGTGTTCTTTAATTTGCACGTCTTCAGGAGATCATGCTCAGAACTTTACACTCCCATCCGTGCATTTATGAGATTGCGCTCTCACGCTAATTTGCCCTGTTTAACAAATGTGGCCCCAAGCCTTTCCATAGAAGTTAAAAATGTAATAAAATGGGATTGAGAGCATCTGTCATATTTTCTGTTTTTTTTCTTTGCAGTAAAGTGTGTGTGACACTGACTAGCCCCTGTGGCTTTTGCAAGGTGACTTTAGATAAGAGCTCCCTGACTGACTCGAACACAATGCCCACTGTGGCAGAGGAAGAGGGGGGAGAAAAGAGTCTTTTAGACCCACCATGTCTGCTGTTGTCAGCACAAGTTCAACATGATTAGATAAAAGACTGTTTTCACTCACTTTGTGTACCAGTGTGGATACACTTATAGAGATATGACTGGTATAACACCTACCTTACTTTAAGATACCGAGCAACTGAATGTCAGGAAAGGCCCTAGCCCTACCAAAAAGCTGTTAGCAAAGAGATGTTAAATGATGTTAAAGCTGAATTCTCATTTCTCAGCATCACTACTCAAGTCTTCAGTGTCACATGATCCTCAAGAAATCATCTCAATATGATTTGCTGCTCAAGAAATCTTATTATCTTATGTTGAAAACAGTTATGGTAATTTAGATCCATTAAATTCTATTCACTTTACAATAAAGTACACATTAATTAACTACATTAGTTAGCCGGACTAACAATAAAAAATAATTTAAAGTTAATGTAAGATGAACATTTACTAGTACATTCTTAAAATACAAAAAGTTGTATCTGTTAGTATTGTTTAATGGACCTTAGCTGACGTGAACTAACAATGAGCAGTTGTATTTTTTTTTATTAACTAATGTTAACAAAGATGAATAAATCATGTAAAATAAATCTATTGATCATTGCTAGTTCATGTTCACTAATGGGACCATATTGTAAAGTGTTACCTGTTTTTTTTTTTTTTAAGAAATTTCATAAATAGGATATTTATCACATAAATATAAATACAATTATTTTGCCATTTTCTACTCCTGCTTTAGTTTTTTTTTTTTTTTTTTTTTTTTGGTCATTTAGTAAAATGTTTTGACTGAGTGGATAAAGTGTAAATTGGAAAACTCACAACCACAACCACTGACTGAGAAAGACAATAAAACACACATACATAGTACCTAGCACTGTATTCTTCTGATACCATGTCATCGCTATGCGTGAGGAACAAACCAAAAACAAACAAAAAAATAAAACCTGATCTGGAGGCATATCTAGTGAGGGTGGTACTGAAATCCTTCTGCGAGACTATAATGCATAAACGTTCATATTTGAACACTGATTACTATGATAAAACCAACTTAAGAAGAAATAAAAGAAAAGTAGTTCCTTAAATTTTTGGTCTGGAAAAAGGTGTTTCGCATGTATTTAATACACAATGTTAGACGGTTACAATTTTGAAAACAGAAGTATTATGTGTGTGTGAGCGAGAAACAGAGAGGCTATGTTGTGCCCCCAATAGAACAGCTGCTGCTGGCTGTTGACAGACAGTGTGTCCCTCAGACAGAAGAGCTTGTACTTGTTGTGTTAACACTAACCCTACACAATAATCTGGCCCTTGTAAAGCAGGTATCACCCGCACAATAACATCATTGTCAAACATGCTAATGAACACGGGAGGGGCCCTGAATAAATTTGGATGGAAGGGAGAGAGAGAGAGAGAGAGAGAGAGAGAGAGAGAGAGAGAGAGAGAGAGAGAGAGAGAGAGAGAGAGAGAGATGGAAGGAGGGGGGAACAGAGGGTGAGGGGAGGGGAGGGGGGTTGAAGGGCATTGTGGGTTGTTGTTTCGCATCACTGAACACTGGAGAGTTGTCTTATATCCTCACAATACAAATTAGCCTGAGCCAAAAAGAGCGAGAGACTAAAGCAGGCGACAAATGTGAAGTTTTAAACCGCCTGCACAATAGTTTGCTCTACCCTCTCTCTCTCACACACACACACTTCAGCACTAAAACAGGGCGAGAGAGAAAGTGGCATTGTTGGTCTTTCTCTAATGATGCAAGCCAAGATTCAAGTCAATAGAGCAATTCATTAACAAATCAAAGTCCCAGGGGTGCGAGTGCATTTGAGGGAGCCCTCCTCCAGATCGGCTGTCCATATGCCTAGGGTCAGAGTGCCCTCCCGCTTCACACATACACACCATTCAGCTTACACACACAAAACCGTTAGGGTCGCCCGTTATCTGTCGACTTGAACACAAACACAACAGAATTTCCATATGGTCCATGAAAATAGATACGCTGCGGTTTGCTTTTACTTCCCACGACCCTTAACTAAACACACACGCACACATATGCACAAACACACACGCCCCTGACGCCATGTCAAGTGCTGTTAGCCATAAGCGAGAGGGAGGGATATTTGCTGATGTGTCAGCTTCGTTTTTAACGCTCTAGCTGTCACCTCAATTCGCAAATCAACCTGTTTTTCATTCTCCGTTCTTTGACAAAACTTCGTCTACCTCAGGAAACATTTTACCGCATTCTTGCTCATTCATTTTCTCAACATCTCTACTCTCTGTCTCCATCCTTTCACTGCGAGGCAGCATGGCTGTCAGGCCATACGAACGTGAGGGTGGTACTGATGCATATGGGTGTGTGTGTGTGTGAGTGTGTGTTAAAGGCACATCGAGGCAGGATGAGTTGTTGAAGAGGATTTAGAGTGGAGGGCCCTTCACACTACTCTTTCAAATCCTCACAAA